>NW_028261388.1:80707814-80967814 GCF_051295495.1 Thamnophis sirtalis
CAGGTTGTTCTGTGAGAACTGTCTGTATACTTCTTCCATCTTTGTCTGATATTCTTGGAATCCTTTACTATTTGTTATTATCAACCTTTAACATACCAATTTGAACTTCCTTCTGAATTTGGGGATTTATTGAAAGACCTTCCTTGTTTCTCCATGTCTGTTTCCAATCTCGGTGTCTTTACAGATATACTTTTAGATTAGTGATCTTGTCTCCGTTAACAACTCTTCTTTGTTAAGTTCCTTCCGCATATCTTTATCTTTCTTAGTTTTGGCTCCCCTTCTCTTCCTGTAAATGTCCATAGTTTGTTTTGACATCCAGTTTGTGCTTCTTGCTCTTTGGGGAGTCTCTTTCATCCTCAACTACTTAATTAAATCCAACCCATAGTTGCTCCGCTTCCCTGTCAAAGGGGGTTCAAGGAATTCATAGTGATTTCTCATATCCTCCTTGAAAATGGTGACTATGTGCTCAAGACTATATCGTAGAATGTCTTTGTGTTTGTTATTCCACATTAGCTTCATTTGGGACTTGCACATGATCAAGCCATAATGTGTTCCACAATCAGTCCCAAATCATGTCTTTACTGCTGTGTGCTTTTCCACTCCCTTTTAACAATTGTATAGTCCGTAGGATTTTGGTGTACTCCAGTGGTGGGATTCAGCCGGTTCGCACCTATTCGGGAGAACCGGTTGGTAACTTTCTAAGTAATTCGGAGAACTGATTGTTGGAAGAAATCTCCTTTTGTTTTTCCCCACTTTACAGGGCTAATCCTGTAAGGAAGGCAGGAAGGAAACATTCTGGTGTTGTTTCTAGCCTAATCTTTATTGCCCTGCTTACAGAAACTGCCTCTCCGGTTAACCCTTATTACATTGTAACAGCTAAGGCGAAGCGCCCATCAACCTGAGGGACCTTGAGTTGGCCACGCCCACCCAGTCACATGGCCACCGAGCCCCACCTACCCAGATGGTCATTAGGGTAGATGGTCGTTAGGCTTCTCTGTACTTCTTTGCAGGGTCGTGAATAGTATTAAGAGCAACAGCTTCCAACCTTTTGGGCACCAGAGTTCAGTTCCACGGGAGGCCAATTTTTCCATGGACTGGGGAGTGCATGTTTTTGCATGTTGTCTCATTCCTGAGCATGCATGGGGCTTTGTCCCAGTTCCTAGTGGGATGTGGACTGGAGCTACTTCATGGTCCAGGATTGGGGACCCTAGTATTGAGCATGATCTTCTGAATGCAGGTGTCCATATCCAATCCATCTCAATTTGCTGATGTCTAAGATGTCAATAGGTAGCGAGGTGGTGTAGTGGTTAGGGTGCAGTACTGCAGGCCACTTCAGCTGACTGTTATCTGCAGTTCAGCGGTTCTAATCTCACCGGCTCAAGGTTGACTCAGCCTTCCATCCTTCCGAGGTGGGTGAAATGAGGACCCAGACTGTGGGGGTGATATGCTGACTCTGTAAACCGCTTAGAGTGGGCTGAAAGCCCTATGAAGCGGTATATAAGTCTAACTGCTATTGCTATTGCTATAATTTCATATTTTATTCTGTGCCCACCATCCAGCACTACATTTGTCTCAGTGGTGGGTTTCAAATTTTCTTAGAACCTCTTCTGTAGGTGTGGCCTGCTTTGTGGGAGTGGCTTGCTGGCCATGTGACCGGGTGGGAGTGGCTTGTCAGCCATGTGACTGGGTGGGCATGGCCAACTTGTAAAATGTGGTGGAACTCACTTAACAACGCTCTTGCTTAGCAACCAAAATGTTGGCTCAGAAACTCTGGCATTTGAAGCACGCAAGTCATAAAGCTGTCAAGTTACAAGACCCTTGCACCCCTAACCCTTTAGGGGAAAAAAACCCAGGGGTGTTCAAACTTGACAGCTTTAAGACTTGTGGACTTCAACTCCCAGAATTCCTCCTCTCGCTCTTCATCTTGATGATGTGTGGACGGGTGGGGGGAGGGAGCTGGAACCGGTTCTAAACGGCACTGCAGATTCGTGGAACCTCTTCTATAGAAGAGGTTAGAACTGGCAGGAACCCAGCCCTGATTTGTCTATCATTTCATATGTTCTAATCACATAGTTTTCTTGAGAAATACAGGAATAGTTTACTATTGCCTTGTCCCTCTTAGGATGAAATGATGAATTTACCATTATCTCTAAAATAGTCATCTGCAACCATCATTTTCCTCTATCACTGCTGTTTAGGCTAGCTTGGAAGCCAAGATGAGATTCACTTCTTGGGTTATCCTGCTAGAAATATATATATAATTTTGATTTACTCTCTCGTTGTTCTTTATTCTAAGAACACCTCATCATCATAACGAGGCAGCAATAATAGGAGCTGAGGGGTTTACTGTATGATGTACTGTGTGCATATCCAGAAAGTGAGTCTCCGAAGGTCACTTATGGAAAAATATTCATTTCCTTTTAATCACTAGAATTTTGTGATAAAATGCTTCAGATATTGCTATCCTTTTTTTCTCCATGGGTTTCCTGCGTTTGCATTTATGTTTCTTAGGTATTTCAAGATGATAGTTCTACTCTACTGGTTTTCAAAGGTTATATAATTTCTCACAAATGACAAATTGTATCACAATGTACCTTTGGGGGGGGGGTAAAAATAAAGTCTGTTTTTAGGGTATCTGCAAAAATCGAGAAGTTCAGAAGTATTGGGGAGATTTTTGATCTTCCCGTTTTTTCCTATGTGGGGTAAGAGCATTATGACCCTCGTCATGAATCCTCAAAATGTCAGAAGCATGTATTTCATTGAAAGCAGATGTTTCCACTCCGAATGCATTTATATCCCCCCCCCTCCACTGCTGCCCTGAAACATCTGAATGTAGTTTCATGGCACTGATGCTTGCATTTTTTTTTTTATAACATGATACAACAGTAAGGTTTTGGAAATAAAACATTATTCTAAATCACAGAACGCTGGACTTGGAGTAACAACAAAATCGCGCAATAAATTTTTCTTCTAAATTGCAGAACTCCTGAACTGGAATAAGGTGGGGTGTTTCAGTTGGACTTTTAAGACTAGAATACTAACCAATTAACCAGTCCTTTTTTTAAAAAAAAAATTATTTATTTTTATTTTTTTGTTTTTGTTTTTATTTTTATTTTCTCTTTTTTAATGTTTTTTAAAAGGTTTTTTATTTTCCATTTTTTTCATTTTCATACACTCACATATATACTGTGCATAGCCAGGTCCATACAACATTAAGCAATAATCACAGCAATTCCTCTTGTCAACAATACCCCCCAAATAGAAACCCAATATACCTCTTCCACTCTCCATACACCTCTTTCTTCCACCCGCCTCCAACTTTCTATCTTCCCTCCATCATCCCCCTCTATCCTACTCCCCCTCCCCCTCTACCACTCCTCTCTCCCGATCCCCTCCCTCCCTTCCTTCTCATCCTCCCTCCCATCCTCTCTCCCGCCCTCTCTACCCATTTTTCTTCTATCCCACCCCTCCTCTCCTTGGTGTATCCAATTGACCAGTCCTTAACTTCAGAAGTTGCTTTCTCCTCATAACCTGACCTAGATCATGACATGCTTTCAGATGTGTCTCGTGGACAGTACATCCATATATCCATTATTGGCCGCTTAAGGGCCGAGGTGGCGCAGTGGTTAGGGTGCAGGACTGAAGGCCACTACAGCTGACTGTTATCTGCAGTTCAGCGGTTCTAATCTCACCGGCTCAAGGTTAACTCAGCCTTCCATCCTTCCGAGGTGGGTAAAATGAGGACCCGGACTGTGGGGGCGATATGCTGACTCTGTAAACCGCTTAGAGAGGGCTGAAAGCCCTATGAAGTGGCATATAAGTCTAACTGCTATTGCTATTGCTATTGCTACTTCCAACTCCACTATGTATGCTGACATCATTAGTGGAACATTAAGTGACAATGTTCCAAGCAGACAAGTGTAGAAAGTTAGCACCCACTCCTAGAAGAATGAAATCTTTTAGGAAATATTTAAAAAGGCAGGGTAAAATATTTCTCCTAAAAGAGAAATAAAAATCTTAAAGGAAACGGAAACCCAGAAACCCAGCTCACTGCCCTCAGCAGATATTTTGGTGCACATTAAGAAAGACTGAGCGAGTCTATCAGTGGTGGGTTTCAAAAAATTTTGGAGCCTCTTCTGTAGGTGTGGCCTGCTTTCCGGGTCCACTGGTGGGACCTCTTCTAACCGGTTCGGTAGATTTGATGAACTGGTTCTACCGAATAGGTGCGAACTGGTAGGAACCCACCTCTGGAGTCTATCTATAAGACAAAAGACCTCCAGCTCCAGGGTGATGGGATTAAGACATGACCCATCAGGGCATAATAGGATTAGCCCTACTCATCTAGCACCAATAATAGCAATAACAGTAGACTTATATACCGCTTCATAGGGCTTTCAGCCCTCTCTAAGCGGTTTACAGAGTCAGCATATTGCCCCCAACAACAATCCGGGTCCTCATTTTACCCACCTCGGAAGGATGGAAGGCTGAGTCAACCCTGAGCCGGTGAGATTTGAACCGCTGAACTGCTGATCTAGCAGTCAGCCTGCAGTGTTGCATTTAACCACTGCGCCACCAGGGCTCACTACATTTCAAAATTTCCTAAGGACATTGTATCACCCAGCAAGATTCAACCAAACTTATCTCAGCCAACCTCACCTATGACCCCTGCATATCCCCATGGGAGTCTTACAGGCAGCCAATAGAATAGATATTCTTGCACAGGAACAGGAAGCTCAAGTTCAAAGTCCAAGAGAGGGGATAAATAGCAAAAGCACTTAGGCTTATATACCACTTTACAGCCTCTCACTCTCCATTCCATGTGTTCAGCTGCACCGGGACCACAAACCCATGTGGTCCTGTTCATCAATAAACCCTCTTTCTAAAGAGCCTCCATATTCCCAGTGTTTTTCTCCCCCACTTGGAACTGAACCAGATGGATATTTCTTTCAACGTGAGCAATGGGGAAGTACATTCATTTCTTTTGCTGATCACTGTCAACCAGCTAAAATTATGGCATTGGCTCAGGGTTTTATTCTGGCACTTTTTTGGAATAGGAAAATATTCCTGAAACCATGACTAATGTGGCCAAACAGTAACAGTTGGTAAAATTGTTTTTGACCTTAGTGGGGCTTTCAGATCTGTATTTTGGATAGTGAAGAAGCAGTAAATGTAGAAGCCATGCAGGCAAACCAGTGGCGGGTTTCAAAAATTGTTCGAACCTACTCTGTGGGTGTGGCCTCCTTTGTGGGAGTGGCTTGCCGCCCATGTGACCGGATGGGAGTGGCTTGCCGCCCATGTGAACGGATATGAAGATGCCGACGACACTTGTCAGAACCACCTTAAATGACCTCACACACAGCACTGGCATGCATAAGAATATGATGTAAACTTGTTTTTTAAAAGGCATCTTTGGTTTGCGTTAAAACAACTTCAACACACGCAATGTTCTGATTGCACCACAAACGCAGTAGTCATCCTTACCTTTCACAGAGGCACTGAGTTTTATAAATAGGAGCATGATAGTGCAGAATAATCATATCCAAGGACCAGTGGTGGGTTTCAAAAAACTTTGGAACGTCTTCTGTAGGTGTGGCCTGCTTTCCGGGTCCACTGGTGGAACCTCTTCTACCCGGTTCGGTAGAGTTGAGGAACTGGTCCTACCGAATAGGTGCAAACTGGTAGGAACCCACCTCTGATGCAAACATAATACTAATACCGAAAGTAAATTTTCATGGAGAAATAGAGACCCAACAATTGGGTCCCACTTCTCATGTGCCTATTCTATGGCCTCAATAATAGAAGGGGAAATCTGAACAGTCCACAAAAAGGCAAATTCATCTGCTCATAGGCTAAGATTCTTGGCCAAACCACAGCCGACCAGTATCTCTCACAGGATACATAGCAGGCAGCTTTTCAAATAAACTGTCCTTCACTTCTTGCAGAGTTCCCAATCTATTGTTTTAAATCAAATATGTTTCCCTTCTTCTTTCCAGACACCTTCCTTATCAGATTTGGAGTTCATTTCACAGATAATGTTTCGGCGTGATTTAGCAACTGAGTATTAATGTTCCCTATTTGTGTAAGCTATTTTCCCTTTCTTACTGGGGTTTCTGCTTTTTTTGAATAGACTAGATCAGGGGTAGTCAACCTTTTTATACCTACCGCCCACTTTCGTATCTCTGTTATTAGTAAAACTTTCTAACCGCCCACCGGTTCCACAGTATTGGTGATTGATAAAGTAGGGAAGTAACTTTACTTTATAAAATTTATAAAGCAGTTACAGCAAACCCCTACTGCCCACCATGAAAGCTGGAACGCCCACTAGTGGGCGGTAGGGACCACTGGACTAGACAGTCACAAGTATGAGATGGTGGCTATATGAATTCAATAAATAAATACTGATAAGTTGTGATGAAATCCAAGATTAATGCATCATGAAAAAAAGAAGAGAGAATTTTCTGCCCAATAATGATATATCTCAGAAGTTGAATCCAATTTAGTCTGAAGAAACCACTTCCGTTAGTGGAAATTAAATTCAATGGGATACCAATTGCAGCTTTGTCTTTCCAATGTATAATTAATTTCTTCCACGGTGCAAGCAAACCTTATATTAGCAGCTTCTATGATCTCTCCCTTTTCAAATTAATTTTCACTTCTGCCTCACCCTAGAAGGGGCAACTTCTGTTTCATGCGGTACACTTGATTTCTCGGAGAAAACTGTGAGTTGATTTGACTGGCGTGCATTCTCATTTTCCCATGTAGCCGCCTTTTTGGTCAAGCGCTTCCTTTGCTGCATGGAACTTAGCTGTGATGAAAAGATGATTAATGAAGCTCTAAAAAGCCATGTAGAATACCATTTCCTGGGCTTAGGGGACAGAGAATGATATTGTAGATCCTGATTGGTCACGAATTGTAAGCAAATGATGTGTGAAACCGTTGACAAATTGCTGTCGTTAAGGGTTTTTGGATCGTTATTGTTAAGTGGAGAGTCTCAGCATTGCACACATAGTGCCCTTTAAGAAAATTATTTGCGTAGAAGAATGTAATTACCACTCAAGTAATGAAAAAAAAAGAGGCATTTTCTTTCCTTTGAGGCAACAGGGACCCGTTCTGTAGAGAGAGGTTTTTCCGTGGACCAGAGGAAGCATGGTTTTGCATGCTGCCTGCATCTCATTTATTTGGGTGGCTCAGTTTCTGGCATGCTGTGGCCCGATGCCGGTACATGGACTGACGGTTGGGGATCCCTGATTTATACGTTCTTGAAACTCTCACCTTGAGTTACAATGAATGAATGAGTGTGTGTGTGTGTTGTGTCGTTTCCCTGCATCCTTCCCTGTTGTGGCCCAGCAAGAGACGTTGGAGCTGCCACCAGACTCCAACAACGAGGGCCGTATGAGTCGGCTCTGGAGGATGTGGAGGACCCTGGACAGGGTTCCAACTCTGAGCAGGGCGCAGAGAGGCTGGTTGGCCACCAGGAGGCACCTGAGCCTTGGACCAGTGGGGAGGAGACAAGGGAGAGTGAGCCAGATGCCAGTGGTGAGTTGTTCCTGGATGCCCGGCATCGAAGAGCTAATAGGCGTCAGGAACAGTTGCGCAGTTACAGGAGGTAATTGCACTCAGCTGGTGGTCATTAGGCTCATCTCCAGACTATAAAAAGACTCCTTGTGTACACGACCCTCTTTGCAGAAGTCGACGCAGGATTGAATGTCGGAGGACATTACTGTGAGCTTGGCAGGCTGGATTGCTGCCAAGCCTTGTCTGTGTTTATTGCTGCCCAAGATTGTCTGTGCTGGTTTGCTGTCAAGGACATGTTTGTCTGTTAATTAAATGCTGTAATTTATCTCTGGCTCGGAGCGTGTGTTGGTGTGGGACGAGGGGGGTCAGAATACTTCCCTAACAAATTTAAGAAAGTGCATGCCACATATCTTTTAAAATCAGTGGTTATATGTGCAGTTTCCAAATCATTTTGGCTGAATTTTAACCCTCCCATTTCTACAGCACTGCAGTTCTTATACAGTACAATGACCTTACCCGTTGATTTATGTTGCCTGAAATCACAGAATTTATTATCTCAGGGCATCATGCAGCGCATTTTACTCTTTCTTTGTTTATGCCTAAAGTGATTTAAGTCAATAATTCCTTGCAATATTTGAGACAATACTCATGTCTTTTTTAAATGAGATGCTCACATGCAGGCCTCCAAAGACGAATACCACAGAACATTATAAGCATCTGAAATATAGTGATAATCATAATTATGATAATATTTTGGTCCCTATCCTAGGGATATTCCCATGTCATATCAATTATAGCCTTTTGCAGCCGCAGAAATAGTTAAAATTTGTATTTGTATTTGTATTTGGTTTATTTGTATGCCGCCCTTCTCCAGGAGGGACTCAGGGCGGCGACCAACTCAGGGGGGAAAGGGAACATAAACACAATACACATAATTAAAATACACAGCCATACAAGTCGAGAGGGGAAGGGAACTCATCAACCCCAGGCCTGCCGGCACAGCCAGGTTTTGATGGCTTTCCGGAAGGCCTGGAGAGAGGTGAGGGTCCGGATCTCCGCGGGGAGTTCAATCCAAAGGGCCAGAGCTGCTACAGAGAAGGCCCTCCCCCGGGTCGTAGCCAGATGGCATTGGCTGGTAGATGGCACCCGGAGGAGGCCGACCCTGTGAGATCTGACGGGTCTTTGGGAGGTAATTGACAGCAGGCGGTCTCTCAAGTACCCAGGTCAAAACAAAAGATTGCACATTTTTTGCTTTCTTATATCTGGTGCCTTTGTATTCTGCTTCTTTTTGATGGAATATAGGTCAAGTGAGAGTGAAATTAAAAATGCATAATGAATCAATATCTAAACATCAGAATTAGCAAGAAAACATTCTGGTTGCTGAGAACTGAGATACCAAAATACCAAATCATCTGAATTTGTTAGAAATTAAAGAATGAGTATGACGTTTTGAGCTTCAACAAATGAGGATAGTTATTTTTATATTAACTATTATTATCTTTATGTCACTCATGAAATCATGTTTACCACAATTCCTTCCAATTTTCTCTTGCATGACTGTAAAGGGAGAAAGCCGGAGTATACCCATTCATATCACCGATTAATCTTGCAGAAGAATCAATGATTTAATCAGAATTCATGGGCTCAGATAAGAACGTAATATGAATTTGTTTTAGAAAAGTTACTTTCTCCACATTGAAGTATTCCATCAAAAGAAACTGATTAGTCTGAAAAGGCAGCGAAGAGTCAAAACTGCAAGATTGTCCATATTTACGTTATACTTCATCATAAATATATTTCGTGATGTAGATGAATTTGGAATGGGGGAAACTCTCGTATTTAGAAAGTATCACCCAGTGATGAACTAGGACAAATTATTGTAAATTTTCTCAGAATTCCAATAGAATTTATTTGAAAACATGAATGTTTTGAGGAAATAAAAGGCAGCACTATAACAAAGCTTTTTCACATGGAGGTTTACGTTACGTTTAGCTATCTTTCTAAATATCACCTGCGGTATTACTGATAATGGGCAAGTCAACTCCCCCTCCTCCCACTTATCTCCACACATTTAATCTTAAATAATAATACGTTTTAGCATGCTGTGTGAATTGCACCTCTATAGTTTATAGTCCAAGTTAATAATTTAGCATGTTGTTAAACCAGATAAGGTTTGCAGTGGCTTGTAACTAATTAGCATATCTTTCAGTTTGCAGTTCCAAACTACAGTTTTACCTACTCGGAAGATACTCTAAGGGCCACAGAAACATTGACAGGGCCCACAATTTATACATCTATTTTCTCACTTTTATAATTGCATGTTTTATGTGCTGTCAAAAATGATACAGCCGCATATTTCTGCAACATCTGGAAAATTCGTCATCATTTACGGTATACAGCAACTCCTTGGTCCAGGCCTACTGTGTAATTCTGGGTTCCATGAAAGCTAGTAGAAAAACATAAAAAAAAGGAAGACCAGCTTCTTCTATGTCAAACTCTCTCCATGCTCCGTAAACACCACTTATCTCTACTTGTAAAAACAATAAAATTAGTAGGCACACTGAAGAAACAGCATCATGTTTATGAAATTTCACTGGAGACATTCTCTCACAAGTCTTTCAATGTTCTAACAATACTGGTACTTTTATTTACGAGCGCTTTTATTTCAGTAAAGGTTTTATCTAATTACCATACAAGAGCTTTTATTATAAATATTCTAATTATTAGGTTGCATTTTATATGTTTGTTATTGAAGGCTATTCTTATTAGTCTTATTAGCAATAGCAATAGCAGTTAGACTTATATACCGCTTCATAGGGCTTTCAGCCCTCTCTAAGCGGTTTACAGAGTCAGCATATCGCCCCCAACAATCCGGGTCCTCATTTTACCCACCTCGGAAGGATGGAAGGCTGAGTCAACCCTGAGCCGGTGAGATTTGAACAGCCGAACTGCAGAACTGCAGTCAGCTGAAGTAGCCTGCAGTGCTGCGTTTAACCACTGCGCCACTAAGATAGTTCATGGTTTTGTTGCATATATTTATTAATATGATATAATATATATTATTACATTATAAATTTATTAGTTTCTCCCTTGGGAAAATGCGTGAAGTAGGTTCTTTAGAACATAACTCGGGATAAAGAAAGAGAAAGGAATAAAACAATAAAATAATTGCTTTCTTGGGCAGCTATCTATTTTAAATCATATATTATTTTACTGAGTTCTGAGAAGATTAATCTTGAATCATAACCCATAGCACCCCCAGTGCTGATCTCCACTTTATATTTCATGAAACTTTTTTTTCCAAAGGGGAAGAGTCTTAATTGAGTTGATGTATCTCCTAGAACAGATTTGAGAAAATAAGAGAAATGGACATGTGCAAATGATTGTAATATGTATACTGAGGAAAGTATGTCTAGATGCCAAAAACGAAGCAGTCCCTCTGTACTGTCCAGAAGCAACAACCTGACTTTAATTAAGCCAGAAATTAGCCGTCTATTACAGCACTTGTAAAGTATGGGAAACTGTTGAGCGCATTCTAATTGCCTTGGCCTCACCCCATATATACCCCACACGCAGAACATCCCTCTGGCAAAGTCCAGGATGAATTGCGGCCATAGAAGTGGAGGAAATTGTTTCCCAGACTGTGGAAGTCTGCGGCTCTCAGGGTGCAGCGATTGTCCTAGCGCAATTCTCGCCAGCTGCGTTTCTCTTCATGGCCCAAAGCAACGGCTGCCCTGACAAGCTCCGTGAAGCGTACATAGTATTGTAACAGACAGGATGATTTGCTGCTTAGCCACATGCTAGGCAAGAGGTCCACAAATATCTGAGCTGATTTATGAAGGCTTGAGAGAGTTGGAGAGAGAAGCTGTGTTGAGAAAGGCAGCCCCAACTCCTTATCCTTGCTGAAAAGGATATATAGTCTGGGTTCACACGTCCTGAGCTGTGATTTGTTTACAGCAGAGGAAGTCAACCTTTTTATACCTACCGCCCACTTTTGTATCTCTGTTAGTAGTAAAATTTTCTAACCGCCCACCGGTTCCACAGTTAATGGTGATTTTATGAAAACCTAATGAAAATGTTTTTAAATAATGCTATGAATTTTTTTTTAAGTCAATTAAAAATTTTTTAAAAAGGAAAGTGCTTCATTCTCAAATGTACATTCTCATAATTGCTATTTAACATTTGTCAATTCATATCATTTTTCCACCTGTATATTGACATTTTCATATATTTTTTTTATTTCGCCTCCCCTTAACTTAATCATGTGTCCTCTGAGATATTTATTTCATGTTTTGTTCCTTTTTCTTTCTATTTATATCTTTTTTTCAAGCCACTCATGAAACCGCGTCCATGTCCCGTAGTACACTGATTCCCCTTTGTCCTTTATTCTCAATGTCAACCTGTTCATTTCTGCACAGTCTAATATCTTCTTTATTATCTCCCCTTCTGATTAATTATGACTTGTCACTTAAAATATCAACTCACACCTGCAGGCTAATCTCCTTGAATGACATAGGTAGGAAAAAGGGATCTATACTTTGGCTTAAGGTTGGATGTCCTCTTCATTATCACCTTCTAATTCTGCTAATAAATGTGCTTAAACCAGACTCTACAACCTGGGCAGTGCTGGGTTTCAAAAATTGTTCGAACCTACTCTGTGGGTGTGGCCTCCTTTGTGGGAGTGGCTTGCTGCCCATGTGACCGGATATGAAGATGCCGACGACACTTGTCAGAACCACCTTAAATTACCTCACACACAGCACTGGCATGCATAAGAATAGGATGTAAACTTGTTTTTTAAAAGGCATCTTTGGTTTGCGTTAAAACAACTTCAACACACGCAATGTTCTGATTGCACCACAAATACAGTAGTCATCCTTACCTTTCACAGAGGCACTGAGTTTTATAAATATGAGCATGATAGTGTAGAATAATCATATCCAAGGACCAGTGGTGGGTTTCAAAAAAGTTTGGAACCTCTTCTGTAGGTGTGGCCTGCTTTCCGGGTCCACTGGTGGAACCTCTTCTAACCGGTTCGGTAGATTTGACGAACCGGTTCTACCGAATAGGTGCAAACTGGTAGGAACCCACCTCTGAACCTGGGGATGGGGTGGTACATTAAACCATACATGGCCAAGTAATCTCAGTCTAAAGAGTGGGCAAGAATAAGACAAAAATATGTTAATATTTATTTCTCAATTCACATTGAATCTACTTCAATCAATATATCCTTTTATATACATTCAATAACTTTCTACTTCTATTACTTCAAAAATTACAGTTTGGAAATAATCTTTGGAGGACCTCACTTATAACCACAATTTATACATCTCAAACAAACAATAGAGCTTTCCACAGTCTGGAAGAATGACTGTCTTTCAATTGCACCCAGTGGTGGGATTCAGCCAGTTCGCACCTATTCGGGAGAACCGGTTGGTAACTTTCTAAGTAGTTCGGAGAACCGATTGTTGGAAGAAATCTCCTTTTGTTTTTTCCCACTTTACAGGGCTAATCCTGTAAGGAAGGCAGGAAGGAAACATTCTGGTGTTGTTTCTAGCCTAATCTTTATTGCCCTGCTTACAGAAACTGCCTCTCCGGTTAACCCTTACTACACTGTAACAGCTAAGGTGAAGCGCCCAACGACCTGAGTGACTTTGAGTTGGCCACGCCCCCCAGTCACATGACCACTGAGCCCCACCTACCCAGATGGTCATTAGGGCAGAGAACCGGTTGTTAAATTATTTGAATCCCACCACTGACTGCACCACTCAGGTGAGGAACCAGCAGGTGTAACTGGAAATATTCACCAGTGGGCCATTTTAAAGCTGATCACGACATTCATAGATGAGTAGTACTTACAAAAGAAAAGAATGGGATATTCTTTAAATAGAAATAAAATGCACTTCTTGTCAGGGAAACATGCAGCCAATGCAAAAAAGTGAAGCGAAGTTTTCTTTTCCAATACTTTTGGATTACATTTTCTAAAATAATAATTTACAGCTGGGGGAAAATTGAACATACTAACAAAATCCAAGGACATCTTTTTTTAAAAAAAAATAAAATAAAATAAAGTGCTGAAAACTAAATCATTTCAAGGGCTTTCAATGAGATCAGACATCCAAGTGCTGGAGGACTTTTGAAACATGTTTTGCAGTAGTGAGCAGGGAAACCACATCATGGAAATGAGCTTTGAGATTACTCCGTTGATCGTTCTCAGACTTAAAAACAAACCATACAAATGAAACCAAGAATGGACATGCATATGTTATAAACTAATTTCGAATTGGAGCTCTTCAAATCCACCACCCCCCCCCCACACACACACCCGAACCCGATACGCAGTTTAAATGATGTGGGAGTGTGGCATAGATATTGAGCACAGAAGCGATGCGATTTTTGTTGTTAGATCATTTCAACGCTTCTTGTAAATTCCCAGAACCAGATACTTATTTCGGTAAACACTTTTTCCTAGCCAGTTCATCAACACATCCGTGCAATTTTCTTGGCAACAGCATGGAAGTGGTTTGGAGCTGTCTTCTTTTTTGCGATGCAATTTCAACTTTCCAGCTTGTCTTAAAGCCCCGGGATTTCCTGATTGTCACCCATTCAATTTCTATCCAGATGCTACTTCCCTCGCTTTCCTGAGACCCACTGTGGATCAGCTATCTACCCACACCTGCTGTCGGTTTTCTGAGGAAAGGAGAGTGACAGAAAATTTAAATGTTAGTATATGTTTAATTAAAGGTTTAATATATCTTGTTATTTAATATTTAATTAAGCATTAACTATTTGACTAAATATTTAATAAAATCAAACATTTTAGGTAGTACATGTCATATTTTGATATTGTTGACATCAACAATACAGCTATTTATTTGCAGACTATGCTGTTTTGAGCAATGAGTCCTTTGTCGTTCATAAATCATTATGCAGAGAGGCTGAACTTTAGGCAAGAAGGATTGATTCTGAGGTGGGTTCCTACCAGTTCGCACCTATTCGGTAGAACCGGTTCGTCAAATCTACCGAACCGGTTAGAAGAGGTTCCACCAGTGGACCCGGAAAGCAGGCCACACCAACAGAAGAGGTTCCAAAATTGTTTGAAACCCACCACTGGTCCTTGGATATGATTATTCTACACTATCATGCTCATATTTATAAAACTCAGTGCCTCTGTGAAAGGTAAGGATGACTACTGCGTTTGTGGTGCAATCAGAACATGGCGTGTGTTGAAGTTGTTTTAACGCAAACCAAAGATGCCTTTTAAAAAACAAGTTGACATCCTATTCTTATGCATGCCAGTGCTGTGTGAGAGGTAATTTAAGGTGGTTCTGACAAGTGTCGTCGGCATCTTCATATCCGGTCACATGGGCGGCAAGCCACTCCCATCCGGTCACATGGGTGGCAAGCCACTCCCACAAAGGAGGCCACACCCACAGAGTAGGTTCGAACAATTTTCGAAACCCACCCCTGGATTGATCTAATATGAACGATTGTTCCATCTTCTTTTGTGGACCTCGGATAATTGTCCTGGAAATTGTCACAGTTAAAAATAGGAGTTTGAGAACACCATTTCTCACTAACAAATTTTATTCAAAAGCATAACATTTTATGAACTGCAACTCACTTCAAAGGTAGCTTATGAAAGCCGTTGGGTGAGGTAATGTATCACTATAGATTGAGGTATCTACAGTAGGCTGATGAGGCCCAGCTTCGTAATTCCACCCCTGGGGACCCAAGTGTTGCTGTTACTTCCCTCTTGCAGTGCCTGGAAGCTTTCGGGGCCAGGATGGGGCAACAGACTGTTCCTGACGCCTAGTAGCTCTTCGATGGCGTGCATCCAGGAACAACTCACTACTGGTTTCTGGCTCACTCTTCCTTGTCTTTTCCCCACTGGTCCAAGGCTCAGGTGTCTCCTGGTGGCCAACCATCCTCTCTGCGCCCTGCTCGGACTCGGAACCCTGTCCAGGGTCCTCCACATCCTCCAGAGCCGACTCATAGGGCCCCTCACTGTCGGAGTCTGGTGGCAGCTCCAATGGCACCTGCTGGGCCACAACAGTATGTATGTATGTATGTATGTATGTATGTATGTATGTAAGTAAGTAAGTAAGTAAGTAAGTAAGTAAGTAAGTAAGTAAGTAAGTAAGTAAGTGTAAAGACCAAATGACTTTGGGTCCATAGACCCCTTGAGATTCAGAACTTTGTCATCTTTAATTCTAGATGGGATCCCAGTGACACTAACCCAGACAGATCTGGTACCACAACTTGGGGGTTCTCCTGGACTTGTGACTCCTGCTAAAAGAGGAGAACATTTGTGTAACTTTGCTCTTTGTGTGCTAGTTATGGCCCTTCCAGAGAGGATGTCCCTGCATCCAATCATTCAGGCCTCACTGCAATGTGCTCTACATGAGTGTATCCTTGAAGAGCATTTGAACCACGACTAGTGCAGAGTGCAATAGTATAGGCAGTTCTTGGGCCTATAGTGTTCCATGGTCCTAGAATGGACCATGTAACACTACTACTCTGTGAGTTGCGTTGGCTGTCAATCTGCTTCTATTTGTTTATTTATTATTTATTAATTAGACTTATATACCGCTTCATAGGGCTTTCAGCCCTCTCTAAGCAGTTTACAGATTTTTAAAAGCAAATTGAGTCAGCATATCGCCCCCACAGTCTGGGTCCTCATTTCACCCACCTCGGAAGGATGGAAGGCTGAGTCAACCTTGAGCCGGTGAGATTTGAACCGCTGAACTGCAGATCACAGTCAGCTGAAGTGGCCTGCAGTACTGCAACCTAACCACTGTGCCACCTCGGGTGCGTTTCAAGGTGCAATTCAGGGTAATCACCTCTAAAGCCCTTCATTGTATGTGCCAAGGTACTTGAGGAATTGTGGATTGGCCCATCCCATCCATGTCCCACCCCTACGGATAGAGGAGGCATGGTGTGGGGCCCTTCAGCCTGATTATTCCAATTGGCGGGATCCAAAAGAAGGGCCTTCTCTGTGGTTGCACCTGCACCCTCTGGTAGTATAGGATGGAAAGGAAAGAAGAGAAATGGGTTTACCTGGTTTGAAATTGTATTTGGCAACTTGCTATTTGGTTTAGATGGAGGCTGTTAAGAAATAGAAGACTTTTGGCATTAGAAGGATGTGGGACTTGGGAAGCATGGGTTGCTATGGTACAAAAAGTCAAATTTGAAACAGAAGAACAAGAGAAAGGATATATGATAAAGTGGGCTACATTTTTGGTTATATTATACAGATAGAACAATTGGGGGGGGAACAGTTGAGGCGCCTGAAATTTATACTATGTTATAATCTTAAAGATAATTTTTAGAAAATGATATACCAGAGAAGTTGTCTGGAATATATAAAGACAAATTCACATTGGAGATGTGAAGAACAAGAAGGGAAACTTTATCATGCTGGGTAGCCATGTGCCCAAAATTTTGGCTTCAAATACCTGCACTGATTCACAGATTTTAAAAATTAATGTACAATTGATACCAGAGATCTTTCTTTTGAGGCTAATGGACAAAAAGTTGGAAATAAAGCAATGAAACTTTGTTTGTGCATATGGTAAATACAGCAAGATTATTGCATGCACAAAATGGAAAGATTGGACAATACCTACAATGGAGAATGGTTGATGAAGATGATGAACTTGCTGAGATGGGCAAATTGACTTCTTTAATTAAATAATATCTACATTTATTGCTGACTGGAAAGTTCTTATAGACTTTTTGCAGAAAACAGAAAAAAAAATTAATTTGAGATATTTGGTTTTGATAACGAGATAGCATAGTTTATAGAAAAAAGAGAGATGTTGCAACGTTAGAGAACTAGGTTAACTTATAATTGTACTTATAACTCGTGACCCAACAAATGTGCGCATGACAAAAGCGCACCATGAAAACAGCGAGGTTGAAATCGCGCCCACAACAGCGCGCCGACAAAAGCGTGATTAGGGTTAAGGTAAGGGTTAGGGTTAGGGTTAGGGTTAGGGTAAGGGTTAGGGTTAGGGTTAGGGTTAGGGTTAGGGTTAGGGTTAGGGTTAGGGTTAGGGTTAGGGTTAGGGTTGGGGTTAGGTTTATTACCTTGTTTTCGCGTTGTTTGTTGATGACGCACTTTTGTCGGCGCGCTGTTGTGGGCGCGATTTCAACCTCGCTGTTTTTTTCGCCACGGTTTTGTCGGTAGGCTTTTGTCGTGCGCGCATTTGTCGGTGAACCCTTATAACTGCTGTAACAAAATCAGAGACCACTTCTTTTTTATCATTTTTCTTTCCTTTTTTTATTTCTCTTCTACTTTTTCTCTTTCTTGCACTTTTAGCTTCCTTTGATTTTGCTTTCTTTCTTACTTTATGCTAATTTATATTAGTTTCTATTTCCTTTTTAAATATTTTTAAACACAATTATATTCCAAACAAGAGCATGTCAATATGTTTAGCATGTTGCCGAGGATAGAGCCGAGGTGGCGCAGTGGTTGGAGTGCAGCACTGCAGGCTACTTCAGCTGACTGCAGTTCTGCAGTTCGGCTGTTCAAATCTCACCGGCTCAGGGTTGACTCAGCCTTCCATCCTTCCGAGGTGGGTAAAATGAGGACCCGGATTGTTGTTGGGGGCAATATGCTGATTCTGTAAACCGCTTAGAGAGGGCTGAAAGCCCTATGAAGCGGTATATAAGTCTAACTGCTATTGCTATTGCTATTGTTGCCTTTGTGTGATCCTTCAATTGACCAACTGTAATATGTTCTATCCTGGGGACAAATACTTGTTATTAAATATTCCATTAGAATAGCATAAATGTCCAAATACCTTAGTGCGGTATGAAGTCAGAGTGTATTTAAAGGGTTAACAAGAGAATATAAATCTCAGGGGTTCATGAGATTATATCTATTGTTTTCAAATGTTAACTGTACCACAGCAATAGGATATGCTGTGCCAGCAAAAAAAATAATAATCGATGGAATAAAAATTATTCAATATGCCGCTGCAATATATACTTGCAAATAATCAATTGAAAAACCACATGCAATGAGTAAATAACTAATACTAGGCAAGTGAAGTTGCCAAAAGATTTACTTTGTCCCCTGTAAATTATTAATCCCTTGAAATGTCACAGATAGATGCCAGGATTAATAACCTCTCTGTATGGGTCTGTAACATTGTGGTACATGACTTTATATTAATTTTTAGTGATTGGCAGGTAATATGTACACAATAACGCATTGTGATTAATGCAAAAAAAAAATTGAGTGTGTTTGGTGTGAATACTGTAACTATTCCCCTATCACATTGGTAGCAGTACTTGGATGCAATAGAGAAGATTATTAGAGAAATGTATTTCACTGAATTTGGGGGAAATATCATAATGATCAGTATGTAGACTTACAGCACTAACAATCTAGTTAAATCTTTAACTGAGAGGGATTGTAAGGTAACGGTATAAAGGTTCTCCTCGCATATATGTGCTAGTTGTTTCCAATTCTAGTGGGCAGTGCTCATCTCTGTTTCAAAGCCGATGAGCCAGCGCTGTCCCTAGACGTCTCCATGGTCATGTGGCCAACATGACTAAATGCTGAAGGCGCACGGAACGCTGTTACCTTCCCACCAAAGGGGGTTCCTATTTTTATACATGCATTTTGACGTGCTTTCAAACTGATAGGTCGGCAGAAGCTGGGACAAGTAATGGGAGCTCACTCTGTTACACGGCGCTAGGGATTCGAACCGCTGAACTGCCGACTTTTCTGATCGACAAGCCCAGCATCTTAGCCAGTGAGCTATGTAGATTGTCAATGATGCAGATATTTGCATAGAAGAACCCCAGGTTCAATACTGGGCAATTAATAAATGTGTGTCTTCTTCCTTCACTTTGCCCACATTTCTCAGTATTTTTCTCATACTTTGATATCCTAAAACAGTGGTTCCCAAACTTGGCAACTTTAAGACTTGTGGACTTCAACTCCCAGAATTCTCCAGCCAGCAGAGCAGAATTTCGCCCAAAATTGTTATAATCTTGGCTCTTTCAGAGCTCTGCTGGCTGGAGAATTCTGGGAGTTGAAGTCCACAAGTCTTAAAGTTGCCAAGTTTGGGAACCCCTGTCCTAAAACATAGAAAATTCTACCATCAGCAGGATGGACAGAATATTTAAACGAGATTCTTCATCTCGAGATTCAACTGTACTACTAATTGAAAATATTCTTTCTGAACAAAGAAAGGCTTTCTCACATATTCCACTACAACATATGTAGTTTATTTGGCTTTATCTTAACAAAGATATGTAAACCCAGCCATATAAGATTATAAAGCATGGTTCACAGCTCAAGTGATGTATCAATCAGGTAAGCATGGCTTGGTTAAGAGTGCATAATTAAACATACCATGACTTAGTGGGGTGTGAATACATTGGTTGTGAACTTATTCATTCCCTATTTTGAAGCTGGAAAAATTAAACTTGTTAAATTTATAAGTCATCTTTATAAGTGAACTTTATGAGACCTCTTCAGGAAAGAAACTTGGGTCATCCCGAGATAGATGAGACAATTCTATTTGAAATGATGCAGACACAGATATTAAACTGAGACCCAGATTTCTCAAACATTTTGTAGATTTTAAAAGTGTATGATTACCAAGGCCTTGTGATGGGGGGGATCAAGAGATGATTAAAAATAAAAAAAATGGAAAAATCTAAATTAAAAGCAGAAATCTGAAACGAGACCACCGGCTTGGCTACGAAAGCCATTTTTTTTTTGTTTAAATTGATGATCGGGAATTTCGCCCAAAATTGTTATAATCTTGGCTCTTTCATGCTCGCATATTTTCTCTGCAGCTCTCCCAAAGAAATCTGCCTTCTAATTTATCAGGGGGCTTATTAATGAGGGTCATTGTGTGCCTACAATTCTCTTGATTCCCGCGAGGACATTTAAAGTCCGCCCCCAACCACCACCACCCGGATGAGATTTGACAAAAGCTGCCAGAAGAAGCTTTAATTAAACGTCTGGTTTCAATGGGATTAACAGCTTGATTAATCCTACCTCTGTCTGCGTGTCAATCATGCCTGTCGTTATAATTGTCTGCTTTATAGCTGCTAACTATGTGAAAGCTCAGTCTGGCTGCTCTTTATTTAAATGGGTGGTTTTATATTTATTTATTTTTAATTGGCCCTTGAGAAACATAATTCTTAGCTTCTACTATTTATTACTGCAGCCTGTTTGCCAGGAAAGAAACCCGACTTGAGTCCATGCCATTTTATTCCAGTGGGCAGCCTGATCATAGCCAACAGCAAAACCTACTTGGTTCAGAACTGGGTTTTTCAATTTTGTTCAGATTTTGTTGAAATGTGATTGCGCAGAGAGTTTCACATTTTTCTCACAGGTACAAATTTCTGTCACTTGGTATGTATTCTGATCATGAACCGACAAAAGCGTGCCGACAAAAGCGTGTCGCTAAACCGTGATGTCATCAACGCGCCGACAACAGCGCGCCGACAACAGCACGCCAACAGCGCGTCAAAAGAAGGGCGATTTAAGTTAAGGTAAGGGTTAGGTTCAGGGTTAGGTTCAGGGTTAGGTTCAGGGTTAGGTTTAGGGTTAGGTTTAGGGTAGGCTTAGGGTTAGGCTTAGGCTTAGGGTTAGGGTTAGCGTTATGTTTAGGGTTAGGGTTAGGGTTAGGTTTAGGGTTAGCTTTAGGGTTAGCTTTAGGGTTAGGTTCAGGGTTAGGGTTAGGGTTAGGATTAGGGTTAGGTTTAGGGTAGGCTTAGGGTTAGGCTTAGGCTTAGGCTTAGGGTTAGGGTTAGCGTTATGTTTAGGGTTAGGGTTAGGGTTAGCATTAGGTTTAGGGTTAGGGTTAGCGTTAGGTTTAGGGTTAGGTTTAGGGTTAGGTTCAGGGTTAGGTTTAGGGTAGGGTTAGGGTTAGGGTTAGGGTTAGGGTTAGCATTAGGTTTAGGGTTAGGTTTAGGGTTAGGTTTAGGTTTAGGGTTAGCTTTAGGGTTAGCTTTAGGGTTAGGTTCAGGGTTAGGGTTAGGGTTAGGCTTAGGGTTAGGGTTAGGGTTAGTGTTATGTTTAGGGTTAGGGTTAGGTTAAGGGTTAGGTTTAGGTTTACAGCGCGCTTCTGTCGGCGCACTGTTGTCAGCGCGATTCAACGCTCATTCGTCGGCGCAGTTTAGAACTCGCGGTTTTGTCACCGCGGGTTAGTCGGGCGCGTTTTTGTCGGTTGCCCTTTTGTCGGTGAACCTATTCTGATGTAAATGACAACCAACTCATAAAGGATAATCCGCTGGCTGTCTTCGCTGTTCCTAAGATTACTTCCAAATGGAATTTCATGCTCTGTCCTCCCTCTTCTAGTCCATACCTCTTCCATTTTATCATTACTAATTCCCATCTTGCCACTCTCTAATCTCCTAATGCTAAGAGAAGAAAAAAGACAGCTATGGCACTTTCCCAGCCTTTCTTAGCCAGATGTTTCCACATGCAGGGCTGTTCACATACTAAAGCATTCAACAAAACAAGTATTACTTTAGGGTCTATGCATGCATAGTCCTTCACCCATCGTCATCTTCACCTAGCAATCGGACAGAACTCTAGACAACACTGAGATGAAAAAGAGGAAATCGTGCTTGCTGAAAGATTGCTGGAATTGTGGTCTGGCAAAATTTAAGGACACCAGATGGGGGAAGATTGCTGTATGCAGGCAATTGCCTATTTGTAAATAATAATAATCTGGATCAGTGGTGGGTGTCAAATTTTTTTGGAACCTACTCTGTGGGTGTGGCCTCCTTTGTGGGAGTGGCTTGCCACCCATGTGACCGGATGGGAGTGGCTTGCCGCCCACGTGACCTGATATGAAGATGCCGATGACACTTATCAGAACCACCTTAAATCACCTCACACACAGCACTGGCATGCATAAGAATATGATGTAAACTTGTTTTTTAAAAGGCATCTTTGGTTTGCGTTAAAACAACTTCAACACACGCAATGTTCTGATTGCACCACAAACGCAGTAGTCATCCTTACCTTTCACAGAGGCACTGAGGTTTATCAATATGAGCATGATAGTATAGAATAATCATATCCAAGGACCAGTGGTGGGTTTCAAAAAATCTTTGGAGCCTCTTCTGTAGGTGTGGCCTGCTTTCCGGGTCCACTGGTGGAACCTCTTCTAACCGGTTCGGCTTGCCGGCCATGTGTTTTCTTTCTTTCTTTCTCTCTCTCTCTCTCTTTCCTTCCTTTTGTCTCTCTGCCCCTTTTTTCTTTTTTATTTCATCTCTCACTTTTTCTTTCTTTTTTCTTTTTCATTTATTTCTTCCTTCCTTCCTTTCTCTTTCCCTCTCTCTCTCTCTCTCTCTCTGTGTCAGTCTGTCTGTCTGTCTGTCTGTCTGTCTGTCTGTCTCTGTGTGTGTGTTTGTGTGTGTGTGGCAGTGGTGGGTTTTAAAAAACGTTTGGAACCTCTTCTGTAGGTGTGGCCTGCTTTCCGGGCCCACTGGTGGAACCTCTTCTAACCGGTTTGATAGATTTGACGAACCGGTTCTACCGAATAGGTGCGAACTGGTAGGAACCCACCTCTGATCTAGATAGTGGACATGGCAGTATCTGGAGACTTAGCAGATAACAATATCTGCCAATCCTAGGTTCTTGAGAAGAACTCAATCGGTGGATAAAAATGCCAAATCCAGTCTAACCCAAATCTGGCTAACATTCTGAGATGAACAACAACAACAACAATAATAATTATATATACCCATAGGGTTTGCAACTTAAAGTACCACTCAAAACTAGAGAATAAGAAAACTCAACTCATGCTCTTTTTTTGCCACAACTGGCAATAGTATCAAGAACTTTCATATTATTTTCAATGATGTCCATGATTAACATTACAATATATAAAGCCCTGTCAACATCAGACCTGATTTAGTGTGCTGCAATTGAAGTAAATATTCCTACCGTCTCCGGGGAAGAAGCAATAAATTAACTAGGAAATATAAAATGAAGTAGACTGGAGTTTAAAAAAAGAAAATCCAGGATGAAAATAGTGGTTTTGATGCATAATGTAGGAATCAGTATATTCATACTAGCTACAAACTAGGATCACACAATATCAGAGGTGGGTTCCTACCGGTTCGCACCTATTCGGTAGAACCAGTTCATCAAATCTACCGAACCAGTTAGAAGAGGTTCCACCAGGGGACCCGGAAAGCAGGCCACACCTACAGAAGAGGTTCCAAAAATTTTTGAAACCCACCACTGGTCCTTGGATATGATTATTCTACACTATCATGCTCCTATTTATAAACCTCAGTGCCTCTGTGAAAGGTAAGGAGGACTACTGCGTTTGTGGTGCAATCAGAACATTGCGTGTGTTGAAGTTGTTTTAACGCAAACCAAAGATGCCTTTTAAAAAAACAAGTTTACATCATATTCTTATGCATGCCAGTGCTGTGTGGGAGGTAATTTAAGGTGGTTCTGACAAGTGTCGTCGGCATCTTCATATCCGGTCACAAGGATGGCAAGCCACTCCCATCCGGTCTCATGGGCGGCAAGCCACTCCCACAAAGGAGGCCACACCCACAGAGTAGGTTCGAACAATTTTTGAAACCCACCACTGCACAATATGTTAAGTCATAATACGATTGTGGCTTATTCAGTTAACCCCTTGTAAGAAAATATTGCTGGGCATGTATAAACACTAAAGGAAATCATGAAAATGAGCTGGAGAACTTATAATTAAGGAAAGTTGTTGAGATTCTACAGATATGTAGACATAAGTGATGCTGAATTAGCTTTAGACAGGCCTGACACTCGTTTAAGATGTCCTCAATGCTTTCCCCAAGTAGATTTTCCATCTTGCCACCATTGTCATTATTTTTCACTGGACTTTCCTCCTTGTCAAAATCTGCTTCATTGTTCAAAAAGGCAAGTCATGGCAAGTGGCCACTGAGGCTTTTCCACATATCTCTCGGAGAGGAACAGGCAGTTATCATAAGGTAGGTGAGCCTCTTCTAAGCAAGAAGGGCCTGATGTCTGCGATGGGGCAGATTTTCTGGTAGAGTAGCGTGGGAAGTTATCACCCAGCCCTCTCCCAGAAAAATGAAACATCCTAGGAAATGTTGAAAAGGCAAAATATTTATCTGGATATGAAAAGAAAGAGACATGTTTTAAAAGACAGAATAGTTGCCTGTAGCTTCCTGCCCATCCCCACTGTTAATGGGCCATTAAGAAGGCCAAGCTAGTCCACTTTACATAATAAAGACTTCTCCACTGCAGCTCCAGAGGGGATGGGAGTAAAAGCATGATAATATTGGCCCTTTACTCAACTGACCACATGGCATCTGAGAACTCAACTAAACCTGGATTCAAAACACAGCCCAAATTGCAGCTTCAGAAGAACCTTCCTATAACCCCACCTTAACCCTGGTCACCACTGCCTGAAGCAGCAATATGGGTTGCAGGGGAAAATATAGGGAACGAGCATTAGAAATATCCTAGGAAATATTGAAAAGGCAGAATATTTCCTAGGATATGAAAAGAAAGAGACATGTTTTAAAAGACAGAATAGTTGCCTGTAGCTTCCTGCCCATCCCCACTGTTAATGGGCCATTAAGAAGGCCAAGCTAGTCCACTTTACATAATAAAGACTTCTCCACTGCAGCTCCAGAGGGGATGGGAGTAAAAGCATGATAATATTGGCCCTTTACTCAACTGACCACATGGCATCTGAGAACTCAACTAAACCTGGATTCAAAACACAGCCAAATTGCAACTTCAGAAGATGCTTCCTATAACCCCACCTTAACCCTGGCCACCACTGCCTGAAGCAGCAATATGGGTTGCAGGGGGAAATATAGGGAACAAGCATTAGAAATTCACAGGGCTTGCAAAACCCGCTGTATTCTGAAAGCTGTTTTTCAGCTCTTCCCGAGGGGGAGACAGTGTCAAATCTACATATCAGACAATTTCAAGAACTTGCAGCGGTGTTGAAAAGAGTACCCTAGGCACACGCAGAATCTTTTGGACTAGACTTAAGAGCGCACCGTTTCCAATTTAGAAGGGCTGCATTTAGAAAAGCGCATGGATCTGATGAAAGAAATGTCCTTCTGGGTTCAGCTCCAAGTGGGGAAAAAAGACACTGGAGACATGGAGGCTGCTTGGAAAGATGGTTTTAATGGTGGACAGGACCACATGGCTTGAGCCCTGAACAGAAAAGGGGATCACATGCTTCAATGTTAGTGGAGAAGAGAAGAGAAGGCAAGGCAAGGAAGGAAGAGAAGCTGAGTCCCTGGTTTTATGCCCTCTCTGGCCTTTGATCTTGAGCTTGTATTCTGATTGGTTGTCAGACTCCCATGGGACCATGCAGGGGCAACTTTCTAGGCTGCGTTTTGAATCCAGGTTTGGTTGAGTTTTCAGATGCCATGTACTCAGTTGGTAAAAGGTCAATATTATCCTGCTTTAATCCCACCCCCTGGAGCTGAAGTGGAGAAGTCTTTATTATGTAAAGTGGACTAGCTTGGCCTTCTTAATGGCCCATTGACAAACTGGGGATGGGCAGGAAGCTTCAGGCAGCTCTTCTATCTTTTAAAACATGTTTCTTTCTTTTTCACATCCAGAGAAATATTCTGCCTTTTCAATATTTCCTAGGATATTTCATTTTTTTCTGGGAGAGGGCTGGGTGATAACTTCCTACAGATCAATTCACCAAACTGTACAGCTAAGTCTTCATAATGCTATTGAGCCTCCTTGAAAAAACCTCACTCAGGCCAGAGGAGGAGAGAGAAAGAGGGAGGGGGGAGAGACAGAGAGAGGGAGGGAGAGAGAGGGAGAGAGGAGGGAGGGAGGGAGACAGAGAAACAGGGCGGGAGAGAGGAAAGAAAGGGAGAGGGAGGGGGAGAAAGATAGAGAGATGGAGGGGGAAGGGGAAGAGAGAGTGGGAGGGAGAGAGGGAGAGGGCAGGAGAGAGAGAGGGATAGAGGAGGACACAGGGAGGGAGACATGGTGGGGCAGGGAGGGAGGGGAACAGAGAAAGGGTGGGAGAGGGAAAGAAAGGGAGAGGGAGGGGGAGAAAGATGGAGACAGGGAGGGAGAGGGAGGGAGGAGAGACAGACAGAGATGAAGGGAGGGAGGGGAAGAGAGTGGAAGGGAGAGAGGAAGAGGGAGGGAGGGAGAGGAAGAGAGGATGAGGGAGGTAGGGAGACAGAGAAACAGGGCGGGAGAGAGGGAAAGAAAGGGAGAGGGAGGGGGAGAGAGATAGAGAGATGGAGGGAGGAAGGGGAAGAGAGAGTGGGAGGGAGAGAGAGGGATAGAGGAGGACACAGGGAGGGAGACATGGAGGGGCAGGGAGAGAGGTGGAAGGAGGGGAACAGAGAAAGAGGGTGGGAGAGAGGGAAAGAAAGGGGGAGGGAGGGAGGAGAGAGAGATGGAGAGAGGGAGGGGAAGAGAGAGTGGGAGGGAGAGAGGAAGAGGGAGGGAGAGAGGAGGACAGAGGGAGAGAGACATGGAGGGGCAGGGAGAGAGGGGAGGGAGGGAGGGGAACAGAGAAAGAGGGTGGGAGAGAGGGAAACAAAGGAGGAGGGAGGGGGAGAGAGAGATGGAGACAGGGAGGGAGAGGGAGGGAGGAGACAGATGGAGGGGGACGGAAGAAGAGTGGGGGAGGGAGAGAGGGGGAGGGAGGGGAACAGAGAAAGAGGGTGGGAGAGAGGGAAAGAAAGGGGGAGGGAGGGGAGAGAGAGATGGAGAGAGGGAGGGGAAGAGAGAGTGGGAGGGAGAGAGGAAGGAGGGAGGGAGAGAGGAGGACAGAGGGAGAGAGACATGGAGGGGCAGGGAGAGAGGGGAGGGAGGGAGGGGAACAGAGAAAGAGGGTGGGAGAGAGGGAAACAAAGGAGGAGGGAGGGGAGAGAGATGGAGACAGGGAGGGAGAGGGAGGGAGGAGACAGATGGAGGGGGACGGGAAGAGAGAGTGGGAGGGAGAGAGGGGGAGGGAGGGGAACAGAGAGAGAGGGCGGGAGAGAGGGAAAGAAAGGGGGAGGGAGGGAGGAGAGAGAGATGGAGAGAGGGAGGGAGGGAGGGGAAGAGAGTGGGAGAGACGGAGAGGGAGGGAGAGAGAGGGAGAGAGGAGGACAGAGGAGAGAGACATGGAGGGGCAGGGAGAGAGGGGGAGGGAGGGGAACAGAGAAAGAGGGTGGGAGAGAGGGAAAGAAAGGAGGAGGGAGGGGGAGAGATGGAGACAGGGAGGGAGAGAGAGGGAGTGAGGAGAGAGACAGAGAGATGAGGGGGACGGAAGAGAGGGGGGAGGGAGAGAGGGGGAGGGAGGGGAACAGAGAAAGAGGGTGGGAGAGAGGGAAAGAAAGGAGGAGGGGAGGGGGAGAGATGGAGACAGGGAGGGAGAGGGAGGGAGGAGAGAGACAGAGAGATGAGGGGGACGGGAAGAGAGGGGGGAGGGAGAGAGGGGGAGGGGAGGGGAACAGAGAAAGAGGGTGGGGAGAGAGGGAAAGAAAGGAGGAGGGAGGGGGAGAGATGGAGACAGGGAGGGAGAGAGAGGGAGTGAGGAGAGAGACAGAGAGATGAGGGGGACGGGAAGAGAGGGGGGAGGGAGAGAGGGGGAGGAGGGGAACAGAGAAAGAGGGTGGGAGAGAGGGAAGAAAGGAGGAGGGAGGGGGAGATTGGAGACGGAGGGAGAGGGAGGGAGGAGAGAGACAGAGAGATGAGGGGGACGGGAAGAGAGGGGGGGAGGGAGAGAGGGGGAGGGAGAGGAACAGAGAAAGAGGGTGGGAGAGAGGGAAAGAAAGGAGGAGGGAAGGGGAGAGATGGAGACAGGGAGGGAGAGGGAGGGAGGAGAGAGACAGAGAGATGGAGGGGGACGGGAAGAGAGGGGGGAGGGAGGAGGGGGAGGGAGGGGAACAGAGAAAGAGGGTGGGAGAGAGGGAAAGAAAGGAGGAGGGAGGGGGAGAGATGGAGACGGAGGGAGAGGGAGGGAGGAGAGAGACGAGAGGATGGGGGGACGGGAAGAGAGGGGGGAGGGAGAGAGGGGGAGGGAGAGGAACAGAGAAAGAGGGTGGGAGAGAGGGAAAGAAAGGAGGAGGGAAGGGGAGAGATGGAGACAGGGAGGGAGAGGGAGGGAGGAGAGAGACAGAGAGATGGAGGGGGACGGGAAGAGAGGGGGGAGGGGAGAGAGGGGAGGGAGGGGAACAGAGAAAGAGGGGGGAGAGAGGGAAAGAAAGGAGGAGGGAAGGGGAGAGATGGAGACAGGGAGAGAGAGGGAGGGAGAGAGAGACAGAGAGATGAGGGGGACGGGAAGAGAGGGGGGAGGGAGAGAGGGGGAGGGAGAGGAACAGAGAAAGAGGGTGGGAGAGAGGGAAAGAAAGGAGGAGGGAAGGGGAGAGATGGAGACAGGGAGAGAGAGGGAGGGAGGGAGAGAGAAGAGAGATGGGGGACGGGAAGAGAGGGGGAGGGAGAGAGGGGGAGGGAGGGGAACAGAGAAAGAGGGCGGGAGAGAGGAAAGAAGGGGGAGGGAGGGAGGGAGAGAGAGACAGACAGATGGAGGAGGGGAAGAGAGTGGGAGGGAGAGAGACACAGGGAGAGAGAGATTGGAAACACCCATCGGAATGGATCACTTCGCTCTTCCACGGGTCCTTGGAAGGCTGCGTCCTTTGTCTCGAACCGCAGCCGCTTTTGTCTGCTCGCGCTTCCTCTCTCCCCCGTGCGCGCGTCCGGCCGCTCGCGCTCCGCTTCCAAGCGCTGGTCGACCGAGGGAAGGAGGCGCCTCCCGCTGACCAAAAGCCCGAGGCGCAAGGACTGGAGCGCGGGGCGGGGTAGGAGGAGGAGAGAGAGAAGGACAAACCCGGGAACTTTCGGACGAGCCTTCGACCACCAGGGGGAGGCGGGAAGGAAGAGACCCACGACGAAGTTGGAGCGCTGGCGGTGGAAAGACCGCTGCCCCTTCCCTCCGCCAGCCCTTTGCAGAGAACCAGCGCGCCTCCCGCCTTGGACTGCCGCAGCCACCCCGTGGATTACCAGCCCCAGCTCCTTGTTCGCGTCCCTCCTTTGGGGAGACACGGTTGCTTCGGCTTGTCAAGCTTGCTCCGCCGTCCTTTGCAAGGAGAGGGGGCGCAACGACGAGGAAAAGGAGCATCTCGGAGGATGCAGGCGCCCCCACGCCCCCATCCCCACTAGTGGGGGTCTCCCCCCCACTCCCTTTGTTCCTGCCTGCCTTCCTGCCCAGCCCCAAACCTTTGGGCTTCGACATGGTGGCTGTTGGGAGAAGCGGGGCGACGGGAGCATGAAGCCTTCAGGATGGGCGCAAACAATGGCAAGCAGTACGGCAGTGACGGTAAGTCCCGGAGACCGGTTGGAGTTCCCTTGGATGTCACCGAGGGAGCGAGAGAGGCGCGCGTGGGACGGGCAGCCGGGCTCAACTCCAGCCGCTTCCAAGAAGCTGGGAGCCTTTGCAGACGCTCCGCTTGGGAGCGCGGCGAGGGGAGAGGAGGGTCGCCGCCCCTCTCTCGCGATCCGGGACGGCGGCTTCTAAAGTTCAAGGCAGGCTTTGCGGTTTCCCTTCCTTAGTGGATTGGCGCATCTACCGCAACGGACCGTAGTTGAATTCCCCGAAATATTTGCAGTACAACTTACTGGGAGTTTGGACGCTCCTTGCTTCGGAGAGGGACGGAATGGGACAAAGGGCTCGCTCCCCCCCCCTCCCGCACGCCCCCCTCTTGTTAAAGTTTGAGCCGAGGAGCTGTTTAGGCTGAATAAGAAAACAAGAATTGTGTATGCAATAGCAATAGTAGCAATAGCAATAGCAGTTAGACTTCTATGTCGCTTCATAGGGCTTTCAGCCCTCTCTAAGCGGTTTACAGAGTCAGCATATTGCCCCCAACAATCTGGGTCCTCATTAGCAATAGCAATAGCAGTTAGACTTATATGCGCTTCATAGGGCTTTCAGCCCTCTCTAAGCGGTTTACAGAGTCAGCATATTGCCCCCAACAATCTGGGTCCTCATTAGCAATAGCAATAGCAGTTAGACTTATATGCCGCTTCATAGGGCTTTCAGCCCTCTCTAAGTGGTTTACAGAGTCAGCATATTGCCCCCAACAATCTGGGTCCTCATTAGCAATAGCAATAGCAGTTAGACTTATATACCGCTTCATAGGACTTTCAGCCCTCTCTAAGCGGTTTACAGAATCAGCATCTTGCCCCCACACTCTGGGTCCTCATTTCACCCACCTCGGAAGGATGGAAGGCTGAGTCGACCTTGAGCCGGTGAGATTTGAACCGCTGAACTGCAGATAACAGTCAGCTGAAGTGCCCTGCAGTAGTGCACTCTAACCACTGCGCCACCTCAGCTCTATACAATTATAGACCTTACAACAGGTCTCTTAATGCCAGTTCAAAGTTACAATGGCACTGCAAACGGTGACTTATGACCGTTTTTCCACACTTAATGACTGTTGCAGCATCCCCAGGGTCAGGCGATTTACATTCCGATGCTTGACAACTGACTCGCGTTTACGCCGGTTGCAATCTCCTGGGAGGGGTCTGTGTGTGTGTCAGGCGATCACCTTTTGCGACCTTCTGACGTGCAAAATCAATGGGAGAAACCAGATTTACTTAACTGCCCTGTTACTCATTGAACAACTGCAGTGATTCAGTTTAAGTGAGGTGGCAGAGAAGTGGTAAAACGAGGGGAAACCCACTTGACAAATTTCTCAGTTAGCAACATAACTTTGGGGCTCAATTTTGGTTGTAAACTGAAGATTAGCCTGTATATTAGTACGTAGTGTTGTAGCTTCCCTGGCCCTGTACACCATAGGCTGAATAAATAATATATCAGTAGGTTGAACGTAGGCAAGAACGCCATCCCTACTCACTCTGTAATGCTGGTGTTGCAGAAGAGTTTTGTGAGTAGTGTGGGTGTCTGTTGTATATCCTTCTCGTTCCTCTCTTAATCGAGAGTCATATAGAATTTATCGTCTATTCTAAAGATGAATCCTTCTGTCACTTTCATACCGAGAGTCTCTTCCAGCACGGATTATTAGTTTGTTAACTTCACTAACCAGAATTGTCCACAGAGAGCATTGACAACTCAATTTCTCCCACCCGAGAGAGCCGAGGTGGCGCAGTGGTTAAATGCAGCACTGCAGGCTACTTCAGCTGACTGCAGTTCAGCAGTTCGGCTGTTCAAATCCCACTAGGCTCAAGGTTGACTCAGCCTTCCATCCTCCCGAGGTGGGTAAAAATGAGGACCCGGATTGTTGTTGGGGGCGATATGCTGACTCTGTAAAACCGCTTAGAGAGGGCTGAAAGCCCTATGAAGCGGTATATAAGTCTAACTATTGCTACTATTGCACCCATTTATCAGGAAGTGAGAATCAGAACTGTATAATGGAACTTTGTGAAGGAACACATTCGTATTAATTAATTCAACCAGGATAAAGAAAACTGTTGGTCTCTAATTGAAGATTAAAAAAACCCGCATCAGAAACCATGGTGTGACCAAACTGAAGCCCATCCTATTCATTCAGCCTATTGCTCAAGTCTCCCTAGACTTCTTTCGTTTTTTTACTCTTCTCTTTCATCTAAAACAGTGTTTCTCAACCTTGGCAACTTGAAGATTCTGGGAGTTGAAGTCCGGACATCTTCAAGTTGCCAAGGTTGAGAAACACGGATCTAAAATATTAGCCACCCCTCACAGTTTTGTGCAATTTGCAAACTTTATAAGCATTGTTTCAGTTCCCTCAGTCAAGACACTGGTAAACTTTTTAAACACATTGGATCCAGGACAAAGCCCTATGCCACTCCATTCAGTATTTCCCCTGAAGCTGGAGCTATTCATTAGCATTCCCTGAGGACAGGCATTCAGTCAAATGTGAATCCATCTAGCAGTAGCTTCATCTAGTCCTCAACCTTCCTGGCACCAGGATCTGGTTTTGTGGAAGACAATTTCCCCCTGGCTGGGGTGATGGTGGTGGTTTCATGCGCAACCTAGATCCCGCACTTCACTTCTCTCATTCACCCGTCACTTGAACAGTTCAGTTCCTAAGAGAGGACCAGTGATCTAGTCCATATTTTATCATTTTATTAAGGTGAAGGGCTTGCTAAGGTCCTGGTAAGCGGATTCTTCGGCATTCCTCTGGTCTATTACAAGAAAAAAGATATAATCTGCAACAAATTCATCCTGGCATCTGTTAATTGGAGCGTGTCTATCCAATTGCTCACAAACATTCTATTTAATCTGTTCAAGAAAATTGCCTAATATAGACATTAAATTGACAGGTTTGTAGTTTCCTGGATCCTCCTTCCTTCCTTCCTTCACCAGTCCTCCAGGAATTCTCAAAGAAGACCAAGAATGGTAGAATGCAGTTGATGTGGCATTACAGATCTGAAATCTGTTCAAATTGGCTAAGTTTTGTCTTGCCTTTTACTTATCCACTATATCTTCAGCTGCAAATCCCTCTTTACTCCAGTGACATAACAATGACCAATCTTTCTGCAAGAAGACAGTGGCAAAATGAAAGCCAAGGCATTTTTTGTTTTCTCACTATGGCTCATATCCAATTCACTACTTTCTCCTCACACCCCTTTTGACTTCTAAACAACCCACACAACCCTTTGTTGTTTCTTTTTTTTGCCCATATATTTTTATTATTTTTATATTTAAAACAATGCAGTAGCGTGAAGTTGGAGTGACTATACATTCACATTATATACAGCTAGTCACAACTATTGGCAATTAGCCTACTTAATACATTATCAATCCCTCCGTCCAATCACAGTACATACAGTTTGTCCCAGTCTTGTCACCTTGTCTTATACCAGTCATAAAAATCTATTCCAGACTTCAAAATATTCTGATTCCCCTTTATTTTCAAGTTCAAGAGGGAGCCTATCTGCTTCCGCACAGGCCAACCCTTTTCTGATTATATCTAGCTCTGATGGTGTATTTTCTTTTTTCCAATATTGTGCATAGGTTATGCGCGCCGAAACATTACAATAAGTTTGTTGCCACAATTCCAGATTCACATCATCCAAGTGTTCATTTCCTCAGAATTTCAGATGATATCAGTTGAACATTCCTTCAGGAAGTAATGATATTTCCCTTACTGAAGGAGGGTTTGGGTACCACATGAATTCTGTGTCATCTTTTGTAGTTTGTTTGTGATATTTCAAGAATCTGTATTGTACAGTATAGCCCAGAACTGCTTCCTGACTCAATGGCAAGTTTTTCAACCCCAGGGACAATGGAGGAGAGAGGCAGGGTTTAATGTGCTCCAGCTGTTCTGTTTAAATGCTACCTCTGCAATTTCATTCCACTTACATTTTGCATTTAGATGTGTAGCATTGTGTCTGCCTTATATAGAATCCCTTTAGTGTAGAAGTGTAGTGACCACAATGGAATGATGCAGTGGTGGGATTCAAATAATTTAACAACCGGTCCTCTGCCCTAATGACCAGCTGGGTAGGCGTGGCTTGGTGGTTTTGTGACTGGGTGGGTGTGGCCAACTCAATGTCACTCATGTCAGTGGGCGCTTCACTAATTGCACTCAGCTGGTGGTCATTAGGCTCCTCTCCAGACTATAAAAAGACTCCTTGTGCACACGGCCCTCTTTGCAGAAGTCAACACAGGATTGAATGTCGGAGAACATTATTGTGAGCTTGGTAGGCCAAGCCTTATCTGTGCTGGATTGCTGCCCAAGCTTGTCTGTGCTGGTTTGCTGCCAAGGACCTGTCTGTCTGTTCATTAAATGCCGTAACTTATCTTTGGCTCGGAGTGTGTGTTGGTGTGGGACGGCGGGGGGGGGGGGGGGGGGCAGAACACATATGTGTCAGGAAAGAAAAGTAGGAATGAACAATCTCTTTGGCAAAGAACAGATGGAATGATTAAAAAAAGGACACTGGAGTAAATCCTTAACTTTCCATCAGTATTCTACTTCCTGCTTATGGTCTTATGCGCCGAAGAATTCGTGGCATTGGATTTGGATCTCCAACAACTTGATTGCTTTACATGACCCACTACCCATGAGATAGCTTTGCGATTTACTTTCTAAAGCAGGGGTGTCAAACTCATGTTCGTCAAGGCGGTGTCACGTGACATATCAGGACTTCCCCCCCCCCTTCACTAAACTGGGCCTGGGCATAGACAGCGTATGATTAATTCGGCCTGCCGGCAGGAGTTTAGCAACCCTATTCTAAACCTTTATCAATTGGACAGCTTGACTTTCCACTTTGGCACAAAAGGGGGACCCAGTAATTCAGTTAATATCCCCTTCTCTTTGTAAAATAACAGCTACTATAAAAAAATTACTGGCATCAAAACTTGATAAATAAGATTGCTTATTCCCCCTGGAAAGTTTCCTCAAATATTACTTCTAGGCTGCCACTGTTGCAGAAAATGACAGGCTTTAGACTTCTCAGGATACAGGAAAAGTGTATTTGGCAGCCAGGTTCAGAAAGCTAGCCCGTGGCTAGCATTGCAAGTTCTGAACCGTGACCCGCACAACAAAAGCCGCACAACAAAAGCGCGCCGACAAAACTGCGGTGCTAAAACCGCGACGTCATCAATGCGCCGACAACAGCGCGCCGACAGAAGTGCGATTTAAGTTAAGGTAAGGGTTAGGGTCAGATTTAGAGTTAGGGTTAGGGTTAGGGTTTGGTTTAGAGCGCGCTTCTGTCGGCACGCTGTTGTCGGCGCGCTTCAGCGCTGATTTGTCGGCGCGGTTTAGAACTCACGGTTTGGTCACCGCGGTTTAGTCTGGCGCGCTTTTGTCAGTGAACCATTCTGAACAACCTTCATTATCGAAGCATGTGTTCTTATACATTCTCAAAGGCAGCGTAACACGGAAACACTTAACTCATTTGTTAGTGGTTACCTTGAGGAGAAAGCCTTATAAGGAGATGGGGTCTTACTTCTCCTTTTGTTTATGGAGTACGTGTCATTAACGAACTTTAATTGAACCTTGGACTTTTGACATAGGTTTTGACATAGGAACATCTTGTGGTTAGGCACTTGCTTCCTGTTCTTTTGCAAGCTCCAACTCTGTCTATGTGACTTTTTAATATAGAAGTAAAGGGGCCCTGAGAGGCTGTCCAGCCTGACCCAGTAGGTTTCACGCTTAATGTCCAAATCTCACTTTATGTCCTGCTTTACCACGGAGAACAAGCTGGATGTATTGGCTGGGTCCAAACCTGGCTTAACTATGGGTGGCTTAGTTAACTGTGATTAGTTGGATTAATGCAATATATTGGGCTGTACATTTTGATTTAAAAACCACACCGAGTGGGCTCACATGCTGCACATGGCCGGAAGCAAACGTTGAGAGGATAGCAGTTAGCAGTAGCAGTTAGGCTTATATACCGCTTCATAGGGCTTTCAGCCCTCTCTAAGCGGTTTACAGAGTCAGCATATCGCCCCCAACAACAATCCGGGTCCTCATTTCACCCATCTCGGAAGGATGGAAGGCTGAGTCAACCCTGAGCCGGTGAGATTTGAACAGCCGAACTGCAGAACTGCAGTCAGCTGAAGTAGCCTGCAGTGCTGCATTTAACCACTGCGCCACCTCGGCTCGGAGTCAAGTTGTTGTTTCTCAAAATCGTACAAAACCCTTCACATTATCTTTCCCCAAATCTTTCCACAGGGTCTTTGGCAGAATGAAGTACACAGTATTTTTTAGTACAGTATAGCTTATCATACAGTTAATAATTATAATTATTTCTCAGTAAGCTACTTGAAAATCTTCTTTCGGTGGCTTTATCCCTCACCATTATCATACCCACAGATGGCTGTGGTTCAGTGGTGGGATTCAAATATTTTAACAAATGGTTCTCTGTCCTAATGACCAGCTGGGTAGGAGGTGCACAGTGGTCATGTGACTGGGTGGGTGTGGCCAATTCAATGTCACTCATGTCGATGGATGTTTCGCATTGGCTGTTACAATGGTAATAAGGGTTAACCGGAGAGGCAGTTTCTGTAAGCAGGGCAATAAAGATTAGGCTAGAAACAACACCAGAATGTTTCCCTCCTGCCTTCCTTACAGGATTAGCCCTGTAAAGTGGGAAAAAATCAGAAGGAGATTTCTTCCAATAACCGGTTCTCCGAACTGCTTAGAAAGTTACCAACCGGTTCTCCAAAATAGGTGCGAACCGGCTGAATCCCACCACTGCTGTGGTTGTTCTAAAAAACCGGTGCAATAAATTACAAGATGGCTGCATTTTTCTTTTTTACAACTTCCTCTACGTTGAGAACGCTTCCTTTTAACTTGGAGCAGCTAAAGGAAAGCCCGCAAATAATGTGATGTCAGTAATGGTTCTTTCAAACTTCTTTCCTGATACAGCTAGATTGTAAGGTGGAGACTGATGGAGAGATTTGGGGCACCACAAGTGACCCTGGGCCTTTCCTAAAAAACGGAATGCGGTGATTTCAAGAAATACGAGTTTCCCAATTAGGACATAATCAGACCATGTTTTATAGCGTCCAATTCTTTTGGTATTACCAGAAATTTAGATGAAAACTGAAAGTGATCAGGTGGGAAAGGTCTGCTCCAGTATTGAAGATGGTAAAATGTAACCTACAGATGACGTGTTATTCTCCACTTCCTGCTAGCGGTTATGTCGACCAATAGCTCTCTCTGCTGATAATTTATTTCCTATTGGCCAGATATATACTGAATCTCTTTTAAAATTTTTGAAGCCATATTCTTTCCTTACATCAGGGTTTCATCCACCAATTTGGCACTTTCGAAGGTAATAATAATTTTATCTGAGGTCTCTTCATTGGTGAAAGTAAAAATATAGTAGAAAAAAAAATACAGCGGAATTAAGTTTGGTTGGGGTTTTTTTGGGGTCTTCTCCCTTGAGAGTCATCACATACTGAAATATTATTTGTGCTCTTTCCTTTGGGAAAGTAACTTTAACCCTCCCGTTATACCAGACACCAGAAAAATAAACATTTCCTGGAATTACACCTCACTTCCTTAGAGGAACGGCTGTGTCTTCGGTGTTTTCCAGCTGTGGAAGTGACTATGGCTGGGAAACCCCAGCTTGGAGTATGGGGGGAGAGCTAGGTTGTTCCTATTTTCCTCACTGATGCCATTCCCGTGTCAGTCAAGAGAACCTTCCTGGGCGTTGCTATCCCCATTTCTATTATACTAGCTGAAAACCTTAGGTGCTGTTCTTTAACATTCTTTTTCTTTTAAATATACTTTTTTATTTTCCATTTTCATAACATATAATCACATATATACTATTACATAGCCAATATCCTATTGTACTAAGTAGTAATTACATCAGTTCCTCTTGCCATCAACGCCCAAAAAGATAACAACCCATTATTAGCTCTTCTGCTCTCCATACACCTCTTTCTTCTACCTCTCTCCTACCTCCTTTCTTCCCTCCATCATCCTTTTCTACTCTACTTCCCCTTCCTTTCTCCTTCTCCTCTCTCTTCATTCCACTCCTTCTTATCCTCCTCATCTTCCCCCCTTACCCTCTCTCCTATCCCTCTCTTCCCATCTTTCTTCTCTCCTCTGTTTCCCTCTCTTCCTCTCATTCACTTGGTGTATTTCAGCTTCTGAGCAAACTCCATTCTATGTTGATGGTGTTTATGCTTCCCTATCAATATACTTAACATATCTTAGTTTTAAAGAAAAAATAAGAGAAGACAGTCTACATGTGCAATCATATTACATGTTAGCAACAGCAATAGCAGTTAGACTTATATACCGCTTCATAGGGCTTTCAGCCCTCTCTAAGCGGTTTACAGAGTCAGCATATTGCCGCCCCACAGTCTGGGTCCTCATTTTACCCACCTTGGAAGGATGGAAGGCTGAGTCAACCCTGAGCCGGTGAGATTTGAACAGCCGAACTGCTGAACTGCAGTCAGCTGAAGTAGCCTGCAGTGCTGCATTTAACCACTGCGCCACCTCGGCTCTATGTTCTTTATCTGTCCAGCTGACTTCCGGATGCTAAAATCCCAAATGGGAACTAGTGAGAAAAGTTCTTACTCCCCCTTGCTAAGCCCACATTTGGTGATCTGCTCAACTGATGTCCCTGAATTGTATTGTTTAAACATTTCCCACTACAAATGGAGCCAGGTTGCTATTCTCAGGTTTGAAATGGAAGGAATTTGCTGCAGCTTCCAGGGAGGAAGATTTTCTACTGCAAATTCCTCTTTTTCTGCAGAGCAGGGGTGTCAAACTGGCAGCCCGCAGGCCGGATGTGTTACCCACAGGCTACACCCACCCCAGCTCCGTAAAGGCAATACATTGCGATACGTCACATGACTCGATCATGTTGCTCTAAAGCAGTGGTGGGTTTCAAAAATTGTTCGAACCTACTCTGTGGGTGTGGCCTCCTTTGTGGGAGTGGCTTGCCACCCATGTGGCCTGGTGGGAGTGGCTTGCCGCCCATGTGACCGGATATGAAGATGCCGGCGACACTTGTCAGAACCCCCTTAAATGACCCCACACACAGCACTGGCATGCAGAAGAATATGATCTAAACTTGTTTTTTAAAAGGCATCTTTGGTTTGCGTTAAAACAACTTCAACCCACGCAATGTTCTGATTGCACCACAAACGCAGTAGTCATCCTTACCTTTCACAGAGGCACTAAGTTTTATAAATATGAGCATGATAGTGTAGAATAATCATATCCAAGGACCAGTGGTGGGTTTCAAAATTTTTTGGAACCTCTTCTGTAGGTGTGGCCTGCTTTCCGGGTCCACTGGTGGAACCTCTTCTAACCGGTCCGGTAGATTTGACGAACCGGTTCTACCGAATAGGTGCAAACTGGTAGGAACCCACCTCTGCTCTAAAGTTAGGAAAACTTTTTGCCTCAATATCACTAGAATGAGATCTAGGTCAAGGCCTCCTTTATGGATGCAAATAGCCTTCAGTTATCTCTGATGTTTTTTTGACTGCTCTTAGCTTGGGGTTGTTTTTTTTTTTGTAACCCTTCTGGTGTCTTGCTTTTTTCTCTTTTATTTGTGGCTCATATGGGATTTCTCTTATTTCCATTCTTGCCTTCCTAGATGATTCACACAGCAGTTATGTTCAAGGCCAAGCTCCTGTCTCAAGCAGGAAAGTCAAGCTTAGAACGGAAGCGTGTCCTCTTCCAAGTAGAACCTAAGTATTTATGGAAAAACCATTTACTTTTTTCTCCCTCAATATCTTCTATTGTTAAGTGGGGTTGCCCTGTTTTACAATCTTTCTTCAATCAATCAGAATAGAGCTGGAAGGATCCTTGGGTGATTTCTAGTTCAACTCCCCTGTTCAAGCAGGAGACCCTATATACCAGTGACAGCTAAACTTTGTGGCACAGAATGCTGAAAGCATGCAAGCACGTATGCACACCCATAATGCAACTCCATACGTGACCTCCCCTAGAAACTAGCGTGTTGAGGCAAGTCTTTGGGTGCTAATTAAAATAATAGTTCAATCCCCTAACAATTGGGTGAGACGTGTGCAGTTGAACTTAAGTGAGAAAAATAAAAATGAAATAATTTTCAAGATGTGATCACTCAATTATCACCTCTCTGTCTGTCTGTCTGTCCCTCCCTCCCTCCCTCCCTCCCTCCCTCCCTCCCTCCCTCCCTCCTTCCTTCCTTCCTTCCTTCCTTCCCTCCATTACCTTTGGCTGCTGGAAGTTTCTTGCATGTCATACAGTGGTGGGATTCAAATAATTTAACAACCGGTTCTCTGCCCTAATGACCATCTAGGTAGGTGGGGCTCAGTGGTCATGTGACTAGGTGGGCGTGGCCAACTCAAGGTCACTCAGGTTGATGGGCGCTTCGCCTTAGCTGTTACAATGTAATCAGGGTTAACCGGAGAGGCAGTTTCTGTAAACAGGTCAATAAAGATTAGGCTAGAAACACCAGAATGTTTCCTTCCTGCCTTCCTTACAGGATTAGCCCTATAAAGTGGAAAGAAACAAAAGGAGATTTTTTCCAACAACCGGTTCTCTGAACTACTTAGAAAGTTACCAACCGGTTCTCCCGAATAGGTGCGAACCGCCTGAATCCCACCACTGATGTCATATGCATGGCGGTTTTTGAAGAGCATCAAAAACTTCCATTGTTCTAAATTGTTTTGTGAGTCTAGTCTTATTTATTTCCGATCTTCCTATCTATTAAAGCAGTAATAGCAGAACGACTGTTAATTGTGACCAAAGATGACTCCAGAGACATGACATCTCCAAAACATTTTATTGTTTGAAGGAAAGCACAAACAGCAGCACCGCACCAAAGTGCTTTGTTGCAAAATATTCAAGTAATATCCATCCAATATATGGGGTAATTATACTCCCACATAATCATACAGTAAAAAGAGCTTTTTTTAGACTAAGCTCACATTCTGTTTCAAGCATAAGTAGAGCACAGATCTCTAGCACCGTTATTGTTAATTTTTTAAGCTTGCTTCTGGCCTCACATACGCCTGGATTTAAAAAAAATTAAAATATTCAATGGCTGCGACTCAGTACTTTGTTTGGAAGGGTGCTTATCTATCTATCTATCTATCTATCTATCTATCTATCTATCTATCTATCATCTATCTATCATCTATCTATCATCTATCTATCTATCTATCTATCTATCTATCTATCTATCTATCTATCTATCTATCATCTATCTATCTATCTATCTATCTATCAGAGGTGGGTTCCTACCAGTTCGCACCTATTCGGTAGAACCAGTTCGTCAAATCTACCAAACCGGTTAGAAGAGGTTCCACCAGTGGACCCGGAAAGCAGGCCACACCTACAGAAGAGGTTCCAAAATATTTTGAAACCCACCACTGGTCCTTGGATATGATTATTCTACACTATCATGCTCATATTTAGAAAACTCAGTGCCTCTGTGAAAGGTAAGGATGACTACTGCGTTTGTGGTGCAATCAGAACATTGCGTGTGTTGAAGTTGTTTTAACGCAAACCAAAGATGCCTTTTAAAAAACAAGTTTACATCATATTCTTATGCATGCCAGTGCTGTGTGTGAGGTAATTTAAGGTGGTTCTGACAAGTGTCGTCGGCATCTTCATATCCGGTCACATGGGCGTCAAGCCACTCCCATCCGGTCACATGGGCGGCAAGCCACTCCCACAAAGGAGGCCACACCCACAGAGTAGGTTCGAACAATTTTTGAAACCCACCACTGCTATCTATATATAAAAAAGACAAAGATAGTGAGGAAGACGGCTTCCTGGAAGAGCAGGAGAAGCCAGGGGATTACTTCACCAGCTTACTTTCTGATAAAGGAGAGTTTATAAGTGACCATCCCTACCATAGCAACTACCGCTATTTCATAAATTGCAAGTCCCTCCATTTTGTGAGACCATCCATTAAATGCTCTCAGATATGCCCAGACACAGATAAGTAAGCCTGTCTACTTGTACCTCTCCAAAATGAGATAAAGAGGAGGTTGCGTCTGACTGAGTAGTAGCTGCACTTTATGTCCCCTGATTATCCAATCTTCCCTTGTTAGTGCTTCCATATATCATGCAATCCTGCCTCTGCTTATCTTTGCGGGAGGCCCAGAGCAACCATTTTTCTCTAACTACCATACTTCAGGGAAGACAGCTTTTGTCACATCCATATCTTTCCAACATGCTGTCTGGGCACTATGCCAGTGAAGCAGCTATGAAGCTGAAGCTCTGGCCCGGATCCCTTCCATTCCTAAATGGCAAACAGCTTACTTCATTGAGATTGCTGACTTTGCTCATATTTCAGATTACCTACAGATCAGCTCTCGAAGGCTGTATTTTCCACCATGAACTGACCTTGCTCTAGCCCCACACTCAAATAAAACTCATAGGAAGCCATATCGGCAAGATATCTAAATGACCTGATCTCCCCCAAAACAAAGGATAGCTTTCTTCCGAGCCAGATTTAACATTCTTCCTTCAGCACTCCTCCAGGGCAGGTATAAGAGAACACCTATAGCCGAACGCGTTTGTATATGTGGTAAAGGAGAAGTGGAAGATAATTCACACGTTCTATTACCCTGCGAGCTATACAGAGCTTGTAGGTCTGCACATATTCTCCCCTTATTAGAGAGATTGCCAGGGAGGGCAGACCATTTTTATCTAGGCTTTCTCCTCCAAGACACTAACCCGGTGACCACGTATGCGGTGGCAAAGTTCTGGGCTGCTGCAATGTCCATAAGAAGAATTGTATTTATTTATTTATTTGTCATAAAATTTTCATCCTATCTTTATTTTGATTAACTCAAGGAAGCATCTAATGCTGTAATGTTAGGGGTGTGTGTGTGTGTGTAGTGATGTATTTATCTTTTCTATAGATGCAGGAAAAAAACATCAAAACTTCTACCGTTGATAAAGAGTAGAAGAGTTTTTTTTTTTAGTTCCAGCATAATTGATACATCTCATTTAAATCCTGGAGCTGCACTTTCCTAACTAGATTCTCTCATGCCCTTCCCATTGTTCCATAGAAATCCATCATAATGAAAGCTGGATTTAGTAAAACCTACACATAGCTATTTGCATTTTATTGAGTCCTTTCTCTCAATCTTTCCTGCAGACTAGCTTTTCCTCGTTATTGGCAACTGAAATCTTAAGCACGTATTCCTTATACCTCATTTTACATTTTAGCTTCAGTCTGATGAGAGTTAACTTTTTCATCATCTGTAAACTGTAGTTGGAAATATGCAAGGGAGCCCACTACTTTAAAATAGCAATAGCAATAGCAGTTAGACTTATATACCGCTTCATGGGGCTTTCAGCCCTCTCTAAGCGGTTTACAGAGTCAGCATATCGCCCCCAACAACAATCCGGGTCCTCATTTTACCCACCTCGGAAGGATGGAAGGCTGAGTCAACCCTGAGCTGGTGAGATTTGAACAGCCGAACTGCAGAACTGCAGTCAGCTGAAGTAGCCTGCAGTGCTGCATTTAACCACTGCGCCACCTCGGCTCAGCCCTCTCTAAGCGGTTTACAGAGTCAGCATATCGCCCCCAACACCAATCCGGTCCTCATAAAAAACCCAACCTTAGTCCACCTACAATTAGTGAGTGTAAATCATATATTATTTTATATATATGTGCCATTATTTTCTTAGATTTGTAACCAGAAAGACACTTTTGACACTTTGACATGCACAAAGAAATGTAAGTTTTGCAGTTATACAGGTAGATTGCAATTAGTGTGAGTTCAAACAGAGCAATACTTGATTTCGTGCAAGTTATAAATTGATAAAAGATTGCATTTAATGTGAGCAAAAATTTAGTTAATATTATGTGAGTTTGTGTGTAGTTGAGGCTAGCACTGCATAGTTTACTGTTGGGGTTTGAGACACTAATGTTTATACAAAATGAAAAAAAAGAGGAAGGTTCTATTTGAACAAAGTCAAAAAAGAAGAATCTCATTTTGAAGAACTACAACATAATATAGAAATTATGAATATTACAGAAATTAAAAATAAGTGTAAGTATTAAGCAATCTTTTGCTGTTATACTTCACTAATAAACATAAAACTTGGGTAAAAAGTTTGACTGTTTCAAGCTGGCACCAATTTTCTTATTTCCCCTAGAAATATTGCTTTGAATTCAGTGATGTAAATACAACTAATTCATTGGATTTTTAAATACTAATTGGGATCTACCTGTTATCCCCTCTTGTCGAAATACTAGGGAGAAAAAATCCTCAAGGAGTTGACCTTGTAAGATGAGACCTATGTTAGTCTATTGGTGGCAAAAAAAAAAGCCAAGAGTCTTGTATCCCTTGTCCATCTAATAAATTTTATTAAAAAGCATTATATTTTGTGAAGTGCAGCTTACTTCATCAGATGTGTAGGGTGGAAATTGCTGAAGTCATAATGAGACTTGATTTCCATAGGTATATGTTCTGACCCCCCTCCTCCGTTCAGGAACGAAAGCCGAAACCAACGTAAATGAGAATGTTTCTTTTAACCAGTCCAGACTCTCGTTGGCTGCAAGCCACATAAACAAGGAGATAAGCACTCTGGCAGCAAGTCCTACAAAACTTGGCAGCAATGCAAACCAACTCTGGCAGCAATACAGCCTGCCAAGTTTGTTTCTTGTTAATCCTTAACGTTGACTTCTGCAGAACGGGGTGACACAAGCAGTCTCTTTTATAATCAGGAGAGGATCTTAATGAGCATCAGCTGAGCGTAATCACCTCTTGTAATTACGCCATTGTTCTTGATGCCGAGTAGCCCTTCGACGGCATGCATCCCGGAACAACTCACAGGTGTTTTCTGGATCACTCACTCTTGTCTCCTCCCCACTGATCCAAGGCTCAGATGCCACCTGGTGGCCAACCAGTCTCTCCTCGCCCTGCTCGGAGTCGGAACCCTGTCCAGGGTCCTCCACATCCTCCAGGGCCGACTCATAAGACCCCTCACTGTTGGAGTCTGGCGGCAGCTCCAACGGCTCCTGACGGCCCACAACAGGTATAGATGATGAAGAAAACATCATAGTGAAGCTCAAATAAAGGAGAGGCTTCAGAGGATAAGAGGTAATAAAATTCTAGGGCAATCATGAACATACTGGCATGTTAATCCTTCTCCCACTTATTCATGGATTATTGTACAGATGTTCATCTGAAAAACAAGAGAATGGAGAGAAGATTAGCCAGCTTAAAGGTAATGGCTGGAACTCTGGAATGTTACATTTTGAAGAAAAGATATACTGCAACATTATGTTCCACGTTCTACTTATATGACAAATTAAGTATTGTTTGTGGTTTGCCTTACATTTAGAAGTTGTAGGGTTATAGGTTTCTGTTTAAGAGACTCACACAAGCAAGTTGTATTACCCACTTTGCCTTTGAGAAAGTAATATTTTATATAGCAATAGCAATAGCAGTTAGACTTATATACCGCTTCATAGGGCTTTCAGCCCTCTCTAAGCGGTTTACAGAATCAGCATATCGCCCCCACAGTCTGGGTCCTCATTTCACCCACCTCGGAACGATGGAAGGCTGAGTCAACCTTGAGCCGGTGAGATTAGAACTGCTGAACTGCAGATAACAGTCAGCTGAAGTGGCCTGCAGTACTGCACCCTAACCACTGCGCCACCTCGGCTCTTCTATCGCTCCCTGTGTTTCTTAATCTAGTGGAAAAGCCAAAAGAGGTTTTTTTTTAAAACTGTCATCATGTAACCACAAAAATGTTAAGTTTTAAAGAAATAAGACTTCTTGCATCCAAACCAAGGAAGGAATGGGCAATTTATTGTTTCAGTCTTTATTTTCATTTTGCCATCTTTCAAATACCAAGTCGAGCTCTTGAAACAAAACACTGGCTGTTTTTAGACTATGTGGGATGGTTATAACAGAGTGCAGGTAGGTGTGGATTTCTATGCTAACCAAAATGTGATGTCTTTAAAAAATAAACAATATGACTTTTAGTAGGAATAGAACCAGATCAACCTCTGTAGCCATTTGAGCATTTATTTTAACCTTGGGAGGATGGGCAGTCTACTATTTTAAATTGATGCAAATTGTTATTGTTGAATCTCAAGTGAAAATGGATACCAAACTGTTGTGGCCCAGCAGGAGCCGTTGGAGCTGCAAACAGACTCCGACAGCGAGGGGCCCTATGAGTCAGCTCTGGAAGATGTGGAGGACCCTGGACAGGGTTCCGACTCTGAGCAGGGACCAGAGAGGCTGGTTGGCCACCAGGAGGTGCCCGAGGCATGGAGCAGCGTTGAAAGCCAAAGGGAGTGTGCCCATGACGTCAGGCCTTGGAGCAGTGGGGAGGAGCTAAGGGAGTTGGTCCAGGACGCCAGGCAAAGGCGGGCAGATAAACGCTGAGAGCAACTACGCAGATACAGAAGATAATTGGACCCAGGTGGCTGTAATTAGGCTCCTCCCAAGAGAGTATATAAGGAGAGACTTTGGGAGGTGGCTGTTTGCAGGATTCAACTAATATACCAACACTGGAGAAGCTCTCGGGTGTATTTCTTATCTTGGAAGTCTGGATTGCTGCCCAGGTCTTGTCAGTGTGTTAATTTACTGTGAATACATTGTCTAGCAGTAATCTTGTCTTGGAGTGCCTCGGCGTACGGAGGGGGGTCAGAACACCAAACATTGATCTAACCTGCCAAAGTGACCCACATTTTATATCGCCATAACATTTAGATGTTTGGGGCATGTGTGTGCCAGAGCTGGATATTCTACTAAGTTTGTCATGAGATGGATACTACTTTATTCTCTGAGGAGGAGGAATCTAGCAGTGTTTCCAGGGCCAGCATCTTCATCCTGATAATATTTAGATGACATGATTATTTCTTGGACCATACATTCCCAAGTCCTAAATTGTATTTATTCATTAAGTTATTTATATGATTTATTCTTTACCTCAGTTAACTAGGACTCTTGAAAATATACAACTTTGAAATGAATAGATAGTATAATAACATAAATAATGTTATATATTCAGAAATTGATAACGCCACACTGATCAATCCATAGAGGACTTCCAGAAGAATCAATTTTTATACATTTCTGGCAAGCCATGGAAATTAGCTCCATCCTTATCTCTTGTGGCAAGCTACACTAAAGGAAAGAAATAGATCATCCGAATTCCATCCACCGGCCAACGTGGACTGGCGACTACCCGGAGGAGAGCCTTCTCTGTGGCTGCTCTGACCCTCTGGAACGAGCTCCCTGTGGAGATTCGAACCCTCACCACCCTCCAGGCCTTCCGCAAAGCCCTTAAAACCTGGCTGTTCCGACAGGCCTGGGGCTAAAGAGTTTTTGCCCCCCTTCTCGAATGGTATGGTTGTTGTGTGTTTTTAAATTTTGTATTGTTATGTCTCGTCTTTTTTATCCCCCTGTCTGTACCCCCTTCCCTGACTTGAATTGCGAGCCGCCCTGAGTCCCCTCTGGGGAAAAGGGCGGCATATAAATGTAATAAATCAATCATCTGCCCTACAGCCCATTTCTCTTCATATTTTGAAAAAACCCTAAAAAAAACACTTCCTAATTAGATTGTGATGGCCTCTAGTATTGTACTAGAAGAAGGAACAAGATTTATAGCATTCCTCATTTGATTTGCAGGGTATTGTAGATATATAGCTGGGCGTATTGATGATATCACATTTGAACTGGAGGATGCCTCTTAGGAATTCCATAACCAGGATTGGATGGAAAACAGATCACTAGGGCACACACTATGAACTGTCCAGATTCCAACCTCTATGTTCCTCCCACACCAACTAGATTCACATACCCAAGTAGGAAGGGAACCATCCCAAAATAGTTCCCAACCAATCCAAGTGCATCAGTCGATATTGTGGTTAATAGTACTGAAGGTTGCTGAGTGGTCCTTTGGAACAACAATGGTCATCCTTACATCATCCACCCCAGGTCATCTATAAAAGTTACCAGTGTGGTATTCATCCTATACCCATGCTTAAATTTGATCTGTTCTAGGGACAGATAAGTTATATCTTCTGGAGCAGTGGTCCCCAACCTTTGTGGGGTGTGTTGCAGATGTGGGTTTCAGCCGGTCCGGTCCGTTACGCATGGACCGGTGCCAAAAATCCAATGTGCGTTTGCCTACCAGAGCCTCCGGAGGCCCCGTACTGGAACTGTCCATCCCCTGGCCTGCCTCTCTCCTTCCCGCACTGCAGGCACGGCCTCAAGGGAAACATGTCCTACCAAGGCAAGAACATCTCTCGGATAGCAGTGAGGTGAAGCAGCCTCAGGCATATTCTGCTGACCTTCGGCGGCCAGGGTGGGGGAGCGGGTGGGTGGGAACTTGGAAGCTCCAAATGTCTGGCAAGATGGGGAGGGGGTGCCTGGTGGGTGGGTGGGTGGTGGCGTCCCGCCTCTATGTCGGACATAGCAACGGGGCAGGCAAAAGCCACTTTCTTTCTTTTTGCCTCACCAGCCATAAACCTCACTGCACGTCACTGATTGGAGTACAGCCAAGGTTTTTAAGCAGCAGCATTGACACCTTTTAGTGAATCACTGCTGCATTTTACCAGACATTCAGTAAAGCTAATTAATTTGAAAGCTACCCTAAAATTGCAGATGGTTCTGGCAAAGGGATCTGGTGATGAAAATGGCTGAGCAAACAGTACTTGAATAAGGTCTAAAGTAGATTGGTTTCTTGCAGGATGTCTATTCTCAGTAAATAATCTTGCACCAACAGTTCTAGTCTTGAGATACTGCTAAATCCCACCTGGGCCGAATAAGGCTCATAACGGCTTTGGATCTCCATTTCACCAAGCTGAGGCTGTTTGCAGCTTATATAGTATTTAAAACAGTAGCATTGGGGGGGAAAAAGGGAGACGTTAACTCTGGGCATTCAGCCACAGTAAACGGGATGGGAGTTCTTTTGTGTTTGAATCTGAGTTACAATAAAATAAATACTGTCGCAAATGAGGCATAAGATGAAGCCTGCTGGTTCCGTCTCATTGAGAAGTACGTAGGCTAGCTCTTCAACGTAATAAATAAAATGCGTTGGTTATGGGTGAAATGCTCCTGTGTGCAACATGGCAAGGTGCCTTTGAACAATATAAATGGCGCACTTGACCTTGGAGAGACTGCATTTAAAATACCTGGCTATTCTAACACTAATGAATATCGGGGAAGGTAATATGAAAAATCCCACTAATGTCATTTGCCAAGAAGTATTGGCACTGGATTCTTCCGTTCCTTCCCCTTCTCCAGTTCAGTCTACGGCAACATGGAGGAATTCACCAGAAGGTAAAAGATTGGAATAGATTACAGAGTCTCGTTTTTTTTTAATAAGACAGTCAACTTTCAGATGGCACAGAATACCATATAATGAAAAAAGCATCTGCTTCCTGCTGCTAAATGCAGACTAAATTTGTATTTTCTGAGTACAAACTGGCAGGATAGTTGTGATCCACTGATCCAAACTAAACGCTATATTGGGGAGAGATGGGGAAACATCGTCTCGCTCATATTTCTGTCCCCTCCCCACGCTGTCTCATGTCCATTTCCAAGGCAAGCAATAAAGCATTTTGGATGTTGAATTAGCAGTTCAGGACAAAGGGAAGTCATTTTTATCCAAGGAATAATTAATTCCCAGGCTACAAGCTTTAATGGTGATCACTAGTTTAGGTACTTTTAAAAAGGATGGGAACGTGACTTACTGATAGAGAATAGATCTAATGATAGCCGCTATAAAATATTCCATTTCAAGGAAGTATCATTCCTTTGAAATGTGAGGTCGATTTCCCCCATGTTTTATATGGATATAGCCTTCCTCCCACCCCCAGGCAAATGCTATCAGCTGGTTTGGAAAAGAATGCAGTGTTATAAGGTGAAGTAATTTCCTCTCCCCCAAATAGCAGCTTCATGATATCTTAATGGTTGGAATGCTGACAGATTGAGGGAGGAGAGGAAACCCTGGCAAACGGATGGGAAGTAGATAAAAGATTAAGGGAGGAAGGTAGGAGACATGTAATGGATTTTTAAAATGTGGAAAGAATACCAGCTCTTTGTCTTGAGAAGAAGTGGTAACTCTAATGTCATTCGTATGAGAAACTTTCCTCCAAGCCTTATGATCTTTCTTATCCATTAAGGAAAGCAGTGTGCTGGAGCAGAATCAGACTTGTGACCTAACCTAACAAACTTTTTTTTTTTGTCAACATTCAGGAACATATTTTGAGGAAAGACACACTTCTAAAAAGAAATACCTTTTGTTACTTGTGCATGGAAACCAGAGCTAAAAACCCTAGTTTTCCTCATTCAAACTACCTTAGTGAAGTTCCCTGACTGTGAACACTACATCTTATCTGTTGAATAGCTCAATTATAGGTAGTCATAAAAAAGTCAGCCTCAAAACTAGCTTTTTGCTGTTTGTCTGAATCTCTTTAGGCTATAACTAATCCTTTGCAGGGACCCAGCTTCTGTCCCATTTGCTGAACATGTCATGCTCTAGTTGGCTAAACATTCTGAACTGAATTTCTTTTCTTCTTCAGAAAAATTTTCTTCCTTTGCTTGCTTCCTTTCTCTTCAGCCTGGAGCCAAGGTAATTTTTTTTAAAAATAATAATAATAGAGATTGGAGGTCAGAGGCAGATTTTTAACATCTAATGGAGGGAGGGGGGGAGATATCAATGAGTCTGTCCCTCCCAGCTTTTTTTTTCATTTTCTTTATTGAAGAAATCTGGCTTTCTGGAGGAGGGAGGGGTTAAATGGCTTGTGTGCGCATGCGCGGGTTTGGAATGGCGACCGGGCTTTTCGCTCCACGATAATTCTGGCGAAAAAGCACCGAGAAGCCTCCAAACGGACCGCAAAAACAGCTGAAAACAGTCCCTGGGAGAGCTCAAGAGCTCCGGAATTTACAGGACCTGCTGAAATCCGGAGGCTCGCATTTCTACTATAGCGGCAGCCCGGGCTACCCAGCTGTGCGAGGACGGCGGCGACGGCGGCGCGCGGCGGTGAGAGCGGCGCGTGAGCGTTCGGAGCCTCCCCTACCACCTTACCATCTCTGGTCCCTTTCGGAAGCCCCTGGTGCTGCCGGTGAGTCCCCCTGGCTGATTACCTGCTGGCCCCTGGTCCTACCAGTCATCCAGAGCAGTGGAACAGCGGCTGCTGAGCTCATAAGAAAAAACGTGGAGGAAAGCATGGAGGAAATGGCGGCGCTAAACAGCTGACTCACAGCATTACATTCATCCTCCTCCTTCCCGGCCAGCTTGCTGACTATGCTGGAGCTGAGTGGTAGTGACTGTGTCTGTGAGTCTTGGCGACTAGTGAGTGTCTAGTGAGCTAAGAGGGGTGAACTTTTCAACTTAGTTTACTTTAAAGAAGGGGGCTGTCGGAAGCTGTTGGAGGCTGCACTGAATCTACAGACTGAATGGTCGTGCTTGCTACTACCCTAGACGCCCCCCCCCCTCGGATCTACCTCTGCTCACTTTACTACCTGTTACCTAATTTATTATTTATCATCTGCTGTGTTGCTATTTATTATCGTTGTAGCCCCCTCCGGACCTTGCTCCCTGCTCACTTAATTATTAAGGGGAGTAGGACTGTGCCCAACTGGCAAGGAACAATAGAGGATGGCGACAGCAGGGACAAGGACTGAGCCCCGAAAATACCAGCTACTTTCCTTCCATTTGCAAGAGCGGTGCGAGTTAGCCTCGAACTCTGGCCTCCTACATTGGGGCCCTTATATATCTTTGAGAAAGAGACTTTCGAATATACAGCCCGCTAACCTCCACCAGCGGGGCAAGACCATATGGGAGCCGTCTACGAACTCTGGAGCTTTATACTCAATCTTGTTTGTCTACAGCCACCTTATATACTATATACTTTTGACTGGGTGGCTAAGGACATTTCCCCAGGACATAAGAAGGGAGAGGAGCAAACCATCGCTTCCTCCACTGTTTTCATATTATCATAGATTATAATTGCGCAATTTTAAATAGAATGTTGAGTGTATGGGAGTTGCTTGGAATTGAATGAATGGCCCACTTTTAGTAATTGTTACCTTTGTATTTTATATGTTTTAAATTCTTACGTGGGATTTGTTAGAGTGGATAAATGAGAATGCTTGACTCGGAGGACCTGCTGGGGAAGGCGGGAGGAACCGGGGTGGTTGGGGGGACCATGGACATGGGAGTGGGTCGGAGCATAGCGGTCGTGACAGGGAGAGGCAGATACGGCGGGGACCTTAGGGCTGGCCATTACCGGGGAAGGAGGGTTCGCTATATTACAGAGATCCCTCCTTCCGGCCCTAGGAGTCCCACTCCAAGACCAGATGGCGCGAGTAGTCAGGACCCTGGTCTCAGGCTGTTGTCGCTAAATGCCAGGTCTGTTGTCCACAAAGCTCCCCTCGTCCGGGACTTAATTGTTGACGAGAGGGCAGACCTGGCATGTATTACTGAAACCTGGCTGGGCACAGAAGGAGGAGTCCCCCTTGTAGAGATGTGCCCAGAGGGATTTCAGGTGCTTCATCAGCCGAGAGCCCAGGGAAGGGGTGGCGGTGTGGCTATTGTAATCCGGGAGTCTCTGTTACCTCGTAGGGTCCCTGCTCCGGAGCTTGTCGGGTGTGAGTCTCTGCTGATAAAGTTGGACCTCAAGGGTCAAGTGGGTTTGCTGCTAACGTACCTGCCTCCCAACTGCGTTGCAGCATCCCTCCCCTCGCTCCTCGAGTCAGTAGCCGAGCTGGCGGTTGAGTTCCCCAGGCTTATAGTTCTGGGGGATTTCAACTTGCCATCGCTCGGTGAACGCTCTGATGGGGCGCAGGAGTTCATGGCTTCCATGACAGCCATGGGCTTGACCCAAGTAATTCGGGGCCCAACCCATGCAGCGGGTCACATGCTCGACCTCGTATTTCTCTCGGAGCAGTGGATGTGTGATCTTGGTCTGAGGGGTAATGAGATCATACCCCTGTCGTGGTCAGACCATTGCCTACTGAGGCTTGACTTCCGGAGGCCAAACCCCCACCGTAGGGAGGAGGAACCGACCAGGTGGTTCCGCCCCAGGCGACTTATGGACCCTTTGAGGTTCCAGACGGAGCTTGGGGTTATTCCTGATACCCTCGCCCACAGTTCGGCGGAGACTCTGGCTGCCGCCTGGTACTCGGCGGCGTCGGAGTCTCTCGACCGGATTGCGCCACTACGGCCCCTCCGGGTCAGTGGATCCCGGAGAGCTCCCTGGTTTACCGAGGAACTCCAGGAGAAGAAACGCCGGAGGAGATGCCTAGAGTACCAGTGGAGGTCCGATAGGTCCGAGGCAAACCGAGCACTCTTAACTACCTGCACCAAGGACTATGTCCGAGCATTGAGAACTGCAAAAAGATCATATATTTCTTCCTTGGTTGCGTCCGCCGAGTCACGCCCAGCCGCCCTGTTCAGGATAACCCGCTCCCTCCTTAATAGGAGGGATGCGGGAGACCCCTTGCAGGGTAGGGCTGAGGATTATGCTCAATTCTTGGCGGACAAAGTAGCTCGGTTTCGATCGGACTTGGACTCCACCGCAGTAGATCCAGCTGAGACACAGGAGGATCATTTGCCACATCAGTTCTGGGTTGAGTTCCAGGAAGTTGCCTCTGGGGATGTGGACAGGGCCATCCGAGCTGTAAGTGCCTCCACTTGTATTCTGGACCCGTGTCCCTCCTGGCTGGTGGCTAACAGCAGGGAGGTGACACATGGCTGGATCCAGGCGGTTGTCACCGCCTCCCTTTGGGAGGGGCACTTCCCCGCCGTACTCAAAACGGCGGTGGTGAGACCCCTCCTAAAGAAACCATCGTTAGATCCAGCCATCTTAAACAACTTTCGTCCTGTCTCCAACCTTCCCTTTATCGGGAAGGTTGTTGAGAAGGTGGTGGCCTTTCAGCTTCGACGGGCCTTGGAGGAAGCTAGCTATCTTGACCCCTTCCAGTCCGGCTTCAGACCTGGTTACAGCACAGAAACCGCTTTGGTCGCATTGACCGATGATCTCTGGAGGGCCAGAGATGGAGGCTATGCGTCCATCCTGGTCCTCCTTGACCTCTCAGCGGCTTTCGATACCATCGACCATGGTATCCTTCTGCGACGACTGCGGGAGGTGGGAGTGGGAGGCACTGTTTTGCGGTGGTTCTCCTCCTACCTCTCGGACAGGTCGCAGTCGGTGTTAGTGGGGGGGCAGAGATCGTCCCTGAGGCCCCTAACATGCGGAGTACCTCAGGGTTCGGTCCTATCCCCCCTACTATTTAACATATACATGAAACCGCTGGGCGAGATCATTCGGAGGCACGGGATAAAATACCATCAATATGCGGACGATACACAATTGTATCTGTCCGCCCCGTGCCAACTCAATGAAGCGGTGGACGTGATGAACCGGGGTCTGGAGGCCGTTAAGGACTGGATGAGTGCTAACAAACTGGTGCTCAACCCGGATAAGACCGAGTGGCTGTTGTGTTTTCCCCCCAATAATTTGGCTAATACACCAACGCTTAGGCTGGGGGGTCAAATTTTACACCCCTCAGATAGGGTCCGCAACTTGGGAGTCCTCCTGGATCCACAGCTGACTTTTGATCACCAGCTGTCAGCTGTGACCAGGGGGGCATTTGCCCAGGTTCGCCTGGTCCGCCAGTTGCGGCCCTACCTAGATCGGGGGGCCCTCACAACAGTCACTCGAGCCCTTGTGATCTCTAGACTGGAATACTGCAATGGGCTCTACATGGGGTTGCCCCTGAAGTGCATCCGGCGACTACAGCTAGTCCAAAATGCAGCCGCGCGAGTGATAGTGGGCGCACCTCGGTTCGCCCACGTTACACCTGTCCTCCGCGAGCTGCACTGGCTGCCTGTTGGTCTCCGGGTGCGCTTCAGGATAATGATGACCATCTTTAAAGCACTCCATGGTAGTGGATCTGGGTACTTGAGAGACCGCCTTCTGCCGATTACCTCCCTGAATCGACCAATTAGATCGCACAGACTGGGCCTCCTCCGTATTCCATCTGCCAGTCAATGTCGACTGGCGACCACACGGAGGAGAGCCTTTTCTGTTGCTGCCCCGACCCTGTGGAACGAGCTCCCCATGGAGATCCGCACCCTCACCACGATCCAGACCTTCCGCGCAGCCCTCAAGATCTGGCTCTCCCAGCAGGCCTGGGGATAGGCTTCCAATTACCCGCCCGAGTGTTTGATTGCTGAATGAAAGTTGTGTTTTATTATTTTTCTTTTGTTCACAACGTGTTTGTTTTGACCTTGCACTTCCCCTCCCCTGTGGTTGTAAGCCGCCCTGAGTCCCCTCAGGGAAAAGGGCGGCATATAAATCCCAATAAACCTGAAACCTGAAACCTTAAAGCAAGGTAAACATTTTGGGAAGCTTGTGCTGAAGTTGCTGCCTTATCGTGCAGATCTGGTTTCCCTAGCAAGAAAGAACTAAAATTTTGCAATCTCCTGACAGCCAGCTAAATGGGGCAGAAAGTTCTAAAAGTCTGGAGAACTGATCCGTTGTTTTTTTTTTTTTTTTGCTCCAGAAAGGCAGAGATACCTTTGCAAGAGGAAGGGCTGGAATTAAACCGGGAAAATCAGATTCATCTGACGTTTTCCTTGTTTCACACTGGCGAAACAGTCAGCTGTGTGGTGGATGCATGTGAAAGCCACTTGAAGGATAAAAGCAGAGCATGGGACATCTCAGGATGTGGGAAGGCCTGAGGCAGGGTTCACCGACAAATGCGCGCTCGACAAAAGCGTGCCGACGAAACCGCGGCAAGAAAACCACGAGTTCGAAATCGTGCCGACGAATGAGCGCAGAAGCGCACTGACAACAGCACACTGACAGAAGCGCGCTCTACACCTAACCCTAACCCTAAACCTAACCCTAACCCAAACCCTAACCCTAACCCTAAACCTAAACCTAACCCTAAACGTAACCCTAAACGTAACCCTAAACGTAACCCTGAACCTAACCCTAACCTTAATCCTAAACCTAACCCTAACCCTTAACCTAACCTAACCCTTACCCTAACCCTAACCCTAACCCTAACCCTAACCCTTAACCTAACCCTAACCCTAACCCTAACCCTAACCCTTATCCTTACCCTAACCCTAACCCTTACCTTAACCCTTACCCTAACCCTAACCCTTAACCTAACCCTAACCCTTACCCTAACCCTTACCCTTACCTTAACCCTTACCCTTACCCTAAACCTTAACCTAACCCTAACCCTAACCCTTACCCTTACCCTTACCCTAACCCTTACCCTAACCCTAACACTTAACCTAACCTAACCCTAACCCTAACCCTAACCCTAACCCTAACCCTTACCCTTACCTTAACCGTAACCGCTCTTCTTTCGGCGCTCTTTTGTCGGCGCCCCTTTGTGGGCGCGCTGTCGACGTCATGGTTTTATCGCCGCGATTTTGTCGGCACGCTGTTGTCGGGCGCGCATTTGTCGGGTCACGCTGAGGCAGGTGTGTCTGTGCCTGTTTAAAAGGAACTCCCCCCCCAATCCTGAGGCAGCCCCTGCTCCACTTAACAACCTCGTGTATATTTCACAAAGGCCCTGGGAAGAACAGGGATGACTGGTTGTTACTTGAGGCCGTTCATTTAGTGTTTGTCCTGACTTGTGACCCGAATGAGCAGGCTCTATTACGGTCATATAAACAGTTCATTAAGCGACCGTTGAAAGTTACAATAGAATTGAAAAAAAAGTGGCTTAAGACCAGTTTTTACACCTATAAGCGCATTGCAGCATCCCCATGGCCATCTGATTTACATTTGGATGCTTGACAACTGTTTCATATTTATGATGCTTGTAGTGTCCCCGGGGTCATGGGTGATCTTCTGACAAGCAGCAAAGTTATTGGGAAAGTCCAGATTAACTTAACAACTATGCTACTATCTTAATAAATGCAACTTAACAAGAAAAGTCATAAAATTAGGCGAAACTCACTTGACAAATTTCTTACTTAGCAACATAAATTTTGGTCTCAATTGTGGTGCTAAGAAGAGGATAGCAATAGCAATAGCAATAGCAGTTCGACTTATATACCGCTTCATAGGGCTTTCAGCCCTCTCTAAGCGGTTTACAGAGTCAGCATATCGCCCCCAACAATCCGGGTCCTCATTTTACCTACCTCGGAAGGATGGAAGGCTGAGTCAACCTTGAGCTGGTGAGATTAGAACCGCTGAACTGCAGATAACAGTCAGCTGAAGTAGCCTGCAGTACTGCACTCTACCCACTGCGCCACCTCAGCTCTTCCATTATCTCTCTCTATCTATCTATCTATCTATCTATCTATCTATCTATCTATCTATCTATCTATCTATCTATCTATCTCTATCTCTATCTCTATCTCTATCTCTATCTCTATCTATCTATCTATCTATCTATCTCTCTCTCTCTCTCTCTCTCTCTCTATCTATCTATCTATCTCTCTCTCTCTCTCTATCTCTATCTCTATCTCTATCTCTATCTCTATCTCTATCTATCTATCTCTCTATCTCTCTCTCTCTCTCTCTCTCTCTATCTATCTATCTATCTATCTATCTATCTATCTTCTATACATCCATCCATCCATCCATCTATCTTCCTTCCATCCATCCATCCATCCATCCATCCATCCATCCATCCATCCATCCATCCATCCATCCATCCATCCATCCATCTATCTATCTATCTATCTATCTATCTATCTATCTATCTATCTATCTATCGGACAACCTGAATATGCTCATCTTATGAAATATAATTCTAATATAGGTTATGGTCAGTGGTGGGATTCAAATAATTTAACAACCAGTTCTCTGCCCTAATGACCAGCTGGGTAGGCGGGGATCAATGGTCATGTGACTGGATAGGCATGGCCAACTTGACATCACTCATGTCAATGGGCGCTTCGCCTTAGCTGTCACAGTGTAATAAGGGTTGAGAGGCAGTTTCTGTAAGCAGGTCAATAAAGATTAAGCTAGAAACAACACCAGAATGTTTCCTTCCTGCCTTCCTTACAGGATTAGCCCTGTAATGTGCGGAAAAAACAAAAGGAGATTTCTTCCAACAACCGGTTCTCCCAACTGCTTAGAAAGTTACGAACCGGTTCTCCCAAATAGGTGCGAACTGGCTGAATCCCACCACTGGCTATGGTGGATATTGTGTATTAAAATAATTTTATCAGAAAATAATCAGAGATATTTTCTTAGGTGGAGAGAAATAAGTGTTTCTTTTTTCATGAAGAATATAAATATTTTTCAAGACTTTTGACAAAGTGTTCAGTTAACTTGCCCTTTTTCCTTTTTTTAAAACTCAAAGGATTTTTATTTCTTTGTTCCTTCCGTTTACTTCTATCCTTAAAAATCTGCTTTTTAATTACTTTCTTTGCGATCCTCTGTAGTCTCTGTTGACTGAGAAAATGAAAGAGAAAGTGGCATTTTAAAAATTGGATTGCAAACTGACTGCTAACGTTCTGTAAAAAGCTTAGTTTTTGTCTGCCTTGACTGAAACATAAACATTATTTAGAAGTGATTTTTGATGTGTTGTTTTGAACAGATAAAAAGTGTGTTTTGCCTTCTAGCTGAGGACAATTGAATGCTTTAATTTCATCCATGTGGGTGTGTGGGGGTTTATATGTATACATAAGCCAAGTAACCCTACTCTAAGTGTCAAAATGATGTTCAATTCTTAATGTTTTATAACCTAATTAAGTGCCTGGCTAAGCCTTTCCCCCTCCAAAACTTTGGACATACATTGATTGATGGGCCTCCCTGCTGGCAGGACTATATACTTTGTGTAAATAATATTCACCTTATCTCAGCAGGAAAGGAATTCTCTATCCACCATAGCCTCCATATATATAAAAAAGGAGATAAGGCGGATCTCATAAAATATAGGTCCAAAAGCCTTATCAATATATTAGTGGCCAAGATATCTGTGTGAAACATTCCTTGAGCAGGATTGAGACTGGGTGGTGGAGAAAAATCTTACTTGAACAACAGGCCATGTTCAGACCTGAGAGCTCCATAACAGTTTTATTCTATACTATCTCATAGTGAAATTTGAAACTGAAATTAAGCAATTGATGATATCCTTTATAGATTTCAGTGCGGTATTTGAGTTTATATATATAAATACTTTATTGAATCCTGCATTTGGTTACAGCCATTTACACAAATACCAGCATATGTACTTGTTGTGGCCTAGCAGTTGAAGCTGCCACCAGACTCTGACAGCGAGGGGCCCTATGAATCCGCTCTGGAGGATGTGGAGGACCCTGGACAGGGTTCTGACTCCGAGCAGGGCGCAGAGAGGCTGGTTGGCCACCAGGAGGCGCCTGAGCCTTGGACCAGTGGGGAGGAGACAAGGGAGTGTGATCGTGATGTCATGCATTGGAGCAGTGGGGAGGAGACAAGGGAGTTGTTCCTGGATGCCCGGCAACGGAGAGCTAATAGGCATAAGGAGCAGTTACGCAGTTACAGGAGATAATTGCACTCAGCTGGTGGTACAGCCAGGTCTTAATCGCTTTGCGGAAGGCCGGAAGAGTAGTAAGGGTCCGGATCTCCACGGGGAGATCGTTCCATAGGGCCGGAGCAGCTACAGAGAAGGCCCTCCCCCGGGGAGTCGCCAGCCGACATTGACCGGCAGATGGAATCCGGAGGAGGCCTAATCTGTGTGATCTTATTGGTCTCTGGGAGGTAAATGGCAGGAGGCGGTCTCTCAAGTAGCCAGGTCCTAAACCATGTAGGGCTTTAAAAGTAACGACTAGCACCTTGAAACGTGTCCGGAGACCAATGGGAAGCCAGTGCAGCTCGCGGAGGATAGGTGTAACGTGGGTGTACCTAGGTACACCCACTATCGCTCGCGTGGCTGCATTCTGGACCAACTGAAGTCTTCGAACACTCTTCAAGGGCAGCCCCATGTAGAGCGCGTTAAAAAGGATCGTGAGATTTCATAAGAATATGCTTATGCTTATACCCCATGGTAAGAGCTGAGTGAGATCTTTATCCCATACTCCATTAGTCAATAGTTAAAGTTTTTAACTATTGATGGAAGGTTCTCCTAGTGGGCCTTGATAGACTACACAAAATGCCTAGAATAATCGATCATATTAGCCAATCTGTAAATATTATTTTGCAGCTCAAGCTGTGAACCCAACATTTACTTTCAGCAAGACCAAAGATAATAGAAAAATCTTTGACCAGATCAAAGATAATAGAAAAATACCAAAGCAAAGTTTTGACATAGTGTCATACAACAACTCTTGCCAGAATACAATACTTTGCTGAGCTCCGAAGTAAAATGCAGGCAATTCCATTTCATGCTATACTATGAGAGAAAGTGTATATGTGGAGGTTCAGATGTAGAAGTATATTTTATTTGAGGGGCAGTTATATGCCCCAGCAAGTCTCGGTATTTAGAAACTTTATTGACAGAATCTTGTGACTTCAAAAGCAGTTGTGTCCTACTTCCGTCAGAGCACTAATAATAATGTAGCTATATGGCATTTGAGCCTACATATAATTGTGGCCGCAAGAATAACCTATGCGCAATTTTGGAAATCTACTACCATACCATCCAAAGATGCCATTATTAAAAAGATTTGTGAGTGTGCAGAAATGGACAGAATGACTGGTTGGCTGAGGGATAAAGGAGAAACGGAACATTATCTTAGCTGGAACCTATGGTATAGCAATAGCAATAGCAGTTAGACTTATATACCGCTTCATAGGGCTTTCAGCCCTCTCTAAGCAGTTTACAGAGTCAGCATATTGCCCCCAACAATCTGGGTCCTCATTTTACCCACCTCGGAAGGATGGAAGGCTGAGTCAACCTTGAGCCGGTGAGATTTGAACAGCCGAACTGCAGAACTGCAGTCAGCTGAAGTAGCCTGCAGTGCTGCATTTAACCACTGCGCCACCTCGGCTCCTGGTATATGTGGGCGACAAGGAGAACAGCAGGGACTTAAAACGGGGAAAGTTAAATAGCAGCTGTTAACAATGGGAACTAAAAGTGAACATGGGTATTGTAATAGATCCCTGAATTTTGTAACGAGAAGATGCTGGTTAGAGACTAAACAATGAGGAAGAAAAAAAATGTTGGGCTGTGAATGACTGTCACCGGGGTGGGTGGGAGGGGAGGGTTTGTATGTTTAAAGCTGTATTTGTATGTCTTATTAAAAAAATGTATAACCAACAAAGATTATTTTTTTAAAAAAAAATAACGTAGCTAGCAAAACAGCCAGATTATTAGTCAGAACTGTTCAGCAGAGAAGAGCCCATTACATGGAAGAGACTGGAGTCCCATGCAAAAGTGATCTTCTTTTATTCTGGACCTTATAACGTTTTCTCCTAATTTTATTTTATTTTTAAACAATTTTTTTTATTTTTACTAAACAAACAACACACACAAAAATCATCATCTTACATTACTTTTTGTAGAAAGTGTGTCAATTGGCTACAATATCGAATATCAAAGTTCTTGATGAGTCTTACTTTCAACGTATCGTAGTTCCCCTTTAACTGAAATTGTTTTAATGTCCTTTTGCCTAGAATAATCCATAGTTAAAAAAACACAACCCCCCAAGGTGGCGCAGTGGTTAAATGCAGCACTGCAGGCTACTGCTAGATCAGCAGGTCAGCGGTTCAAATCTCACCGGCTCAGGGTTGACTCAGCCTTCCATCCTTCCGAGGTGGGTAAAATGAGGACCCAGATTGTTGGGGGCAATATGCTGACTCTCTGTAAACCGCTTAGAGAGGCCTGATAGGCCTATGAAGCGGTATATAAGTCTACTGCTATTGCTAATGGCATTTCATTAATTATTACAGAGTCATCCAATAGCCGTAAACCTTTATAACATATTCTCAACAAAAATTAGTTGACAAACTATCTAAGCCCTTTTCTCCCCTCAAACCACTGTTTACAATTTGTGTCCATGTTCCTTTTGTTATGACAGTACATGTATTTGTGTCCATGTTCCTTTTGTTATGACAGTACATGTATGCATCATTAACTGTATCCCTTATCCTTATCATTCCATTGTTAGTTGTTATAATTAATATTGGTTAACAAAAAAACCTTTACTCTTACATCTATTTTCTTCTCATCAAACCAACATATATGTATAGCAGTGGTGGGTTTCAAAAATTTTTGGAACCTACACTGTGGGTGTGGCCTCCTTTGTGGGAGTGGCTTGCCAGCCATGTGACCTGGTGGGAGTGGCTTGCCGGCCATGTGTTTTTTCTCTCTCTCTCTCTCTCTCTCTCTCTCTCTCTCTCTCTCTCTCTCTCTCTCTCTCTCTCTCTCTCTCTCTCTTTCCTTCCTTTTGTCTCTCTGTCCCTTTTTCCTTTTTTCTTTCATCTCTCTCTCACGTTTTCTTTCTTTTTTCTCTTTTTATTTATTTATTTCTTCCTTTCTTTCTCTTTCTCTGTCAGACTGTCTGTCTGTCTGTCTGTGTGTATGTGTGTGTGTGAGGCAGTGGTGGATTTCAAATTTTTTGGGAGCCTCTTCTGTAGGTGTGGCCTGCTTTCCGGGTCCACTGGTGGAACCTCTTCTAACCGGTTCGGTAGATTTGACGAACCGGTTCTACCGAATAGGTGCGAACTGGTAGGAACCCACCTCTGATGTATACCTTATTGTCCTTATCAATTATTTTTTAACATAACCATCTTTTTGTATGCATTTATTGTATACCGGTACTTTTACAATGCAGCAATCAAGTTAGAAAGCCTGTACACAGAGTAATTCCCCCACCCCAAGGATTGAAATTGTCCTTCTTGAGTTGCTTTTTAGCAACAGACTCTGCATAAATCCTAAATTTTGTATGTGTCTGATCTTCTCTATAACTAGCCAAGGATTAATTTGTCCTTAAATGTGTGCAACAATAAAGCAGAAATAATTTAAACTGCTAAATTACTACTTACTAAATATAAAACTTAGTTAATTTTTTTATTATCTACTTTCATATATCCAAGAACATTATACCTTTAGGTGGCGCAGTGGTTAAATGCAGCACTGCAGGCTACTTCAGCTGACTGCAGTTCTGCAGTTCGGCTGTTCAAATCTCACCGGCTCAGGGTTGACTCAGCCTTCCATCCTTCCGAGGTGGGTAAAATGAGGACCCGGATTGTTGTTGGGGGCAATATGCTGACTCTGTAAACCGCTTAGAGAGGGCTGAAAGCCCTATGAAGCGGTATATAAGTCTAACTGCTATTGCTATTGCTATTGCTATTATAAGTTGTCTCCTAATTTTAGTTAACACTGTTAGGTCTTGATATACTTAATCTTCTAAACCAATAAATACATCATCTAACCAATTAAACCAACTTGTCATTTCTCATTAATGCTGATTTCGTGTGTTTCTCATGTTCAGATTTTTTTTATTAATAAATCTGAACATGTGCAGATGGAAGCAAAGTTAACTGGCAAGCCAACCCCACTGGGATTTATACTGTTACACTCTCCTAACCACCAGCAGCTGTGTACTTTTGGATGGTGGCTAATTTTTCCAGTTTCCCCTTTGCCAAATAATAGGATTCAAATGGAATTCATTCCCGCTGACCAACCCATGCTTACACTCTGATCATCTCCATGCCTTTTTCAATATGGTAGTACGAGCGCCAAGATTTTACAGATGGTACCAATCTTTTGCAGCTTTCAACTACTAGGATTTTCTGAAGAAGGAGCGGGAAGAAAATATTGAGAAGGAGGAGCGTGGACCATTCAAGGGATTTAGAAAGTGAAATATATTTTGACCTTGTTCCCCCCAAAATAAGACCGGGTCTTATTTTCTTTTGACTACCAAAATAAGCACTTGGCCTTATTTTTAGGGAGGTCTTATTTTTGAGGTGCAGGAGATGGCGAGCATGGTCACCTCATGGCTGCTGCTGTGTTGCAATATTTTGGGGGGGGGGCTTATTGTTGTGACTCAGCAGATGTCTGCTGTGAGTCTTTTCAGGATACAAGATTCATTATGCAGCTGGGGCTTGTTAGAGGCAGGTTTGGAGATAAAAGGAGGGATGCTGCCACGCCCTGGTCGCAGGAGTCAACGTTCCTTCGTGCGTGCCTTGGTTTGTACAACATTGCTTGATACACTTGGATAAGTGCTTTGGTGATTCCTGAAACCCTGATTCAAGGCTACACTGGAGAAGTGCATTGCTTGTAAGAGTTGTTTTGTTTTATTCTGTTATCTGCTTGAAAGAGACTTTATTTCTGTTTATTTTTGGGCTCGAAGCCAGTTCGAACTGAGAACTGATAAAAAGATTTCCTTTTAAGTTTGCCTGCTTGCCGTGTGTAACGAGCCGGGAAGGGGGGACAGAACGGCATATTATCCAGGGAGATCTTATTTTGGGGGAAACAGGGTGAGGTAGAAAAAAAATATTATTCTGGAACTGAGGAAAGGTTCCCCTTAAGGTCTCTTAGGATAACATTTCATTCCAGAATTCTAATCATCTTCCCATTTGTCATTTTATCTTAGTTCACCATGCTGTGTTTCTAGGTTTCAGGGTTAGGGTTGGATGCTCTGCATCTTGCTCATGTTTAACGGCTACACAATCTTGGTTTTAAGAAATGATTTACTGCCTTAATGACCTTACATTCCTTTGCACTGATTCTGCTCTATGTCAGTTGGCAAGCTTGTTTAGGCAGATTGGGGGTTACCTATTCAGAGGCTCTGCTGTCAAACAGCCTGTGCTTTTCAATAGTGCAGTTTCCAGTTGCTGATAGGATTTTAGTCTAATCATAAACACATGATTAACTACTTGCCTTTTTCTCCTAAAAAAGGAGAACTCCCTGTGTTCACATGTATCCATTTACTTACTTTTTGCATTTAACATCTTATAGTTCATACTGGCTCCTCTATTTATACTCATCCCATTGTCTAAGGGTTTTGTTTTTTCCCTTTGATCGTAGAACATGCTGCCCTTTGTGTATTTTGACTGACTCATGCATGCATATATGTTTTTAAAAATAAAATCTGATCTCATCACTTTGTGGGCCAATTCATTTGTACCTCTCAATCATCATTTAGCGTTGCACACATGAGTCAGAAAGTGTCCAAATGAAGCTATGTATCTGAGCATCTCCTCCTTCCCCCTTACTTCATCATGAAGCAATTAGACTCCATTTCACTTCTACAACCATCTAGCATGTTATTGTTACATGTGAGCCAGGAGTTTGGTGTAAAAGGAACTCCATTTTGCTAAAGAAATGTTTCAAAGTTTAATAACACTTGTATGCAGCCCAATCCTGTAGGACTCCGGGCGGCTCACAATACAAATAAATCACAAAATATCCTCATAACTTCAAGCTGATTTGTTTATAAATGGACCTAAATTTCTTTTAATACCCATTTGTGTATAACGATGAAAATGGAATCTGCAACATGTAATTAATGTTTTATTTCTCCAAGCCATGCAGACAAGTCCTGCATTTTAATCCCAGTTGTTAGGGGTTGTGGGGCATGAATGGGCCACCACAGGCATCAGCTCAACCAAAGAAAGGCTGAGTGACTTCGGGTGTTTTGGACCTTCCATTGCTGGAGATCTTCCATTTTTGGTCCTGGATAGGATGGCATTGTCTATATAGTGCAAAGTTTCCTTCTGGAAGAGCAGGTGGCACTTGTGATCCAGAGAACTTTTCTACCCCTTTGAGCTGTGGTAGTTGTCCCTGTTATTGGACCAGCAGGCCCTGCTAGTTATGTACTGGACCTCCAAATGTTTGAAGGGACCCATATTCTTATTAGAGCCGAGGTGGCGCAGTGGTTAGGGTGCAGTACTGCAGGCCACTTCAGCTGACTGTTATCTGCAGTTCAGCGGTTCAAATCTCATCGGCTCAAGGTTGACTCAGCCTTCCATCCTTCCGAGGTGGGTAAAATGAGGACCCGGACTGTGGGGGCGATATGCTGACTCTGTAAACCGCTTAGAGAGGGCTGAAAGCCCTATGAAGCGGTATATAAGTCTAACTGCTATTGCTATTGCTATATTCTGGTTGTGCTAACAACCATGCAATATGACTTTTTCCTCAGTTGTTATGCATCTTAATTTTTATATTTGTGGTGGGATTGTTTTTCATTTATATTAAGATTGTTTGCTGCCCAGAATTGCTTGTTGAGATGGGCAGCCAAACAAATTGAACAGATAGATAGATAGGTAGGTAGGTAGGTAGGTAGGTAGGTAGGTAGGTAGGTAGGTAGCAGGGATGGGTTTCAGGCGGTTCGCGGTGGTCCCCGCGAACCGGTTGGTCAGCGAACCCGGAAGTAAGTAACTTCCGGGAACACCGAAGGATCCACCCGCCTGCCCGCGTTTCTTACCCGGTTTTGATGAGTTCTGCGCTTCCACGCATGCGCAGAAAGCATACAGTGCCTGCGCGATCCTCCAGGAGCAGCTGGAGCATCGCACAGGTGCTAGTACGCATGCGTGCCCTGCGTGCGTGCACGAGGACGCCGCCGGCCACGTTCCAACCGAACCGGTTGGAACGGGGTGAGAAACCCATCCCTGGTAGGTAGGTAGGTAGGTAGGCAGGCAGGCAAGCAGGCAGGCAGGCAGGCAGGCAGGCAGGCAGGCAGGCAGGCAGGCAGGCAGGCAGGCAGGCAGATAACCACGGTTTAATGTTTTCTATGAACAAGCAATTGATAAATCACAAAATGGAGATGAAAGACGGTTCAATTCTGTTCCACCAGGAACTAAAAAAAATGTAACATTATGAGGTAGGCTTATATTGCAGCCGCCACAGAATTTTGAGCAATCAAAAATTTCCTATGCTTATTTTAGAAAACACAAATAGGTGCCTAGTATAAAACGAATAAGTCATAGATTTGCAGCTGAGTGTACAAAACTGTCAAATGAGATCCAGACTAAATAAATTGAATTATTCCCACTGATTGTAATGGGTGTTAATATCCTGGCTAACAGAGCCGGTTACGGTTGTGGTTAGAGGCACTGGGCTAGAGACCAGGAAACTGTGAGTTCTAGTCCTGCATGAAAGCCAGCTGGGTGACTTCGAGCCAGTTGCTTTCTCTCAGCCCTAGGAAGGAAGCAAGGGCAAACCACTTCAACCACTTCTGAGAACGTTTCCAAGAAAACTGCAGGGACTCGTCAAGGCAATCACCAGGAGCCAAGGCTGACTCAAAGGCTCCACATCTCCTGGCTAAACTCAGTCCAAACCCTTTAGGGTTTTTGCCATCTCTCTTACATCTCCTCCTTCCTTGTTCACTTATTTAAACCAGCTTTCTACCACTTGAAGGAATATTTTAGCTGCTCCAGGTTCAAAACTGGTGAAAAGATAGACTCTCCAAGCTTCACGTGGGTTTGTTTGCTAGGAGTTCTGGTATTAGAAAGAATTAGAAGCATATCTCCCAACGGCCGATAAGATCGCACAGGGTGGGCCTTCTCCAGGTGCCGTCAACCAGACAATGTCGTCTGGCGGCTCCCCTGAGGAGGGCCTTCTCTGTAGCCGCTCCGACCCTATGGAATGAACTACCCCCAGAGATCAGGATCCTTCCCACTCTCACAGCCTTCCGAAAGGCTACCAAAACCTGGCTATTCCGGCATGAATGAGGTCCAGCCCCGCCTAGATTGAGTGCATGAACTGATCTTTTAATCTGTTTTTTTCTCTATTTTTTAATTCTTTATTTTTTTAAAAAGGTATTTCTGTAAGCCGCCTGGAGTCCTTCGGGATTGGGCGGCCTATAAATTTATTAAATACTAAATACTTAATTAGAAAGAATGGCTTCCACAAAAACCAGTGCGATCCCACAGAGTTGAAACTCCAGCAGCCCGTCCAGCAGCCCCGTCCTATCTCTCATGGTCGCTGGCCCCCTTCTGCTTGCTCACATGGCCACAATAGAGCAGGAGGCCAAATAATGTGCTGGTGCCACGAGGTGAGGCAAGTGCCGGGGTATGGATGGCCTTGCTGCGGGGGCCTTGAGGTTTAGCCAGTGAGGGGCACATGGGGCAGGTCCATCCCTCTGTCTCCCCTCGCACCCACGGCGCCAGCACATTGCTTGGCCTCCTCCATTGTGGCCACATGAGCAAGCAGAAGAAGTGGGCCTCCCACAAACTCTTAAAGTATATGGGGAAAAATAAGACATCCCCCAAAAATAAACCCTAGTGCTTATTTTGAAACCCAAAAGAAAATAAGACCAGGTCTTGTTTTTGGGGAAACACAGTAGTGAATCAGTAACTTGCACAAGTCTTCACATTATATGCTTATTGAGTGATCACCATTGCATCTCTGAACCCCTCCTAGTTCTCTGGTATATTTCGAAGGAGCTGTTGTGATGTTGACAGATCATTAAGTGCCCACTGATCAAGGTGAACAAATATTAACTTTACACAGTCGATTAGATTTGCCAAACAAGAATGCCATAGCAATAGCAATAGCAGTTAGACTTATATACCGCTTCATAGGGCTTTCAGCCCTCTCTAAGCGCTTTACAGAGTCAGCATATTGCCCCCACCGTCCGGGTCCTCATTTCACCCACCTCGGAAGGATGGAAGGCTGAGTCAACCTTGAGCCGGTGAGATTTGAACCGCCGAACTGCAGCTAGCAGTCAGCTGAAGTGGCTGCAGTACTGCACCCTAACCACTGCGCCACCTCGGTTCTATAAGTGGCACATCCACATGCTTGATGCCATTGCACTTGCAATACAAAACATGTAGAATGGGGCTTCTAAGGATATCTATTAAATGAGGATGTGTATCAAGGAAGACTGGCTGCTTTTACATTTTAATTTGTCTGCCGGGAAACAGCAGGTATTTACAGAATCCACTTTCAATGGACTGAATAATGTTTTAATATCAATAAATTGTGTATTTTTTTAAAAGGACTTTATAAACCTCTTTGTTGTCGAAATCGGTAGTGTATTGCTAGGAGGAATAAAGTGCAGATTTTTTTACTTTGCATCCATATAAGAAGCTGTGACATAACTTAGTTGGAAGGGTGGGTTTTTTTTGGTACTTATGTAGAATTATGAAGAAAGTGAACCTGTATGATTGAAAACATCAATTGAATCCCATTTTGGCTACGGAGAACTTATCAAAATCTTTTTGTTTCCAAGCTTATAATTGCAAGAGCATGATATTTCATACAAAAATGGAGATTATCATAATTTTGGGTTTTGTGGTTGTTAGAAGTTGCCAGATACAACGTGGTTTGAATTCAGCTTGTGATTACTCACACTCAGGTAATAAGAGTCCCACAAATCAGAACCAGATAAATGTTTTTAGACAAGACAAGAGGAACAGTTAGCCATTTCTTTCGGTTTCTTATTGGATCAGATTTCCAGAAGGAGTTTATCCAACCCCTTATGACCTCAGATTGGCAATTTCCTATTAGCCAACCTCTTTTAGGAGTTCATTCCGGTTTCCAGTTGGTAGACATATGATGACCCATTGTTCTGTCCCTCTCCTCCATCCAGTAACGAATGCCGAGACAAGCTTAACTGGAATGTACTTTATTAGCAAGATAACAAAACCTCGGTGGCTGAAAGCCAAGCGTAACAAACAGATAAGGACCTTGGCAGAAACTCGGACAAACCTTGGCAGCAATCCAGTCTGCCAAGGTAGTTACAAAAGTTCTCCAACTTTTAGTCAATGCGTTGACTTCTGCAAAGAGGGGCGTGGGCACAAGTAGTCTTTTTATAGTCTGGAGAGGTGATGCCTCACGTGATGCCTTCGCTAAACCGGGTGGTGGGCATGGCCAGCGTGTGACGAATCTGTCCCACGGGCTGCTAGCTTGACACCCCTGCTTTAAGGGGAATGCTTAGCAAAATGAGCCCATCCCACTGTTTTCCCCTTTCTTTTGTCCAGGAAAAGTTGTGCAATGTACCAATCTGCTTCACATTTGGAATGAAGTGCAGTATGGAACAGAGGTGGGTTCCTACCAGTTCGCACCAGTTCGGTAGAACCGGTTCATCAAATCTACTGAACCGGTTAGAAGAGGTTCCACCAGTGGACCCGGAAAGCAGGCCACACCTAGAGAAGAGGTTCCAAAATTTTTTGAAACCCACCGCTCACACACACACACAGACACAGACTCACGCAGAGAGAGAAAGAGAAAGAAAGGAAAAAAGAAATAAAGGAGAAAAGAAAAAAAGAAAAAGTGAAAGAGAGATGAAAGAAAAAAAGGAAAAAGGGACAGAGAGATAAAAGGAAGGAAAGAGAGAGAGAGAGAGAGAGAAAGAAAGAAAGAAAGAAGAAAGAAAGAAAGAAAGAAAACACATGGCCAGCAAGCCACTCCCACCAGGTCACATGGCCGGCAAGCCACTCCCACAAAGGACGCCACACCCACAGAGTAGGTTTGAAAAAAAAATTGAAACCCACCACTGATATGGGAGGGAATACTCATAGAAAAAGTTCCAGAAAAAAATCAGAATTCACACAACATATTGCAGTTTCAATTTTGAGGGCTATAGAGGCATGGTTTTCTCAGCCCAACCATAATTGGGGAATAAATAAATGAGGTTCAAACTTCCTCTTTTGGCTCTGGAATCACTGCATGACTTTATCGTAAGGAATCAGAAGCGCTGTATTGTTGTGTCCTATCTTGTTCAAATCTGGGTTCCTTTCTTCCTTCTATTATCATTTTTATATTAATAGTACTATTTCAGTTCCAGATTTGGTTCTAAGCTGATTTTCAGGTTTTGGCTATTTGATCATAATTTGACCATTGTGGATCTTTAATATATTGCATTATCTAGAAATTGGCAGCTCAATACGACTCGTCCTTACACGTGGAACTAAGAACAGAATCTTTTAGACCAGGTGGGATGAGCATATATATTGTGAGCCTTTTCTATGCTAGCATTATCTTGTCTCAGAAATTTAGAAAGTATTTGCAAAGTTGGAACCTATTCTTATTTTGATACAAGATTTCTGATAAGGAACTGAACAGTACAGAAAGAAGCTGCAATATTGAAGTGGTACTCATGCAATTTGACATTGAATTTTGAAAATTCATGATGCCCGAGGATTTAAGCTATTGTAGTCCTGCATTGTTTTTACAGTGGAGAAAACAACTTCCTGTGTGGTCTCTCCCTGCCCTCCAGCCATAAATTTAAGTCTGTATCTATCTCTATAGCTCTTTGTGTAAACAAAAAACCGAACATATATGCACGCGCATGGATAAAATACCTAAATATTTGTGCCTGAGAAGTTGATTTCGTGGAGATGAACACTTATTATCCTCAGTTGCTTGCATGAATTATGTAACAAGAAGGAAAAAAAAAAAATCCCAGGACTTCTTTCAATCAATACTTCCTTTTAATAACTAAAATCATGAATCAATTTTCTGGGGCAAGGGGTGGAGATGTTTATTTTAATTTATGCTGTACCTATTGATTTTTAATAATTTGAAAATATGCTTCCTCAGACGCCTGACCCATAAAATATTTACCTGTGTGCCGTACCAACATATACTGTACCTCAAAGTACATTAATTAGATAAGATACACTGATGGGTTGGGAAAAAAGAAGTAATTAGTTTTCTTCCAGCTTACAGGAGCTTCCATATATAATCATCTGGAATTAATTAATTTCATGATTTGCAATAGAAAAGAATAAATATTTATGATACAAGATAATGAAACGTAATAGGCCATAATGAACCTTCATGATTTAAACGACTCTAGAAAATGGCTATTTACAAACTTAAGGGCCAGTAAATGTGATGCTACTTGCAATATAGGAATCAAGTTGGAGACTGCTTGATTGCTGAATAAACATACTCTGTACAAGAAACATAAATTAGAAATAATACATTTAGACAGGAAAAGGTGACAGTGGAGGAATCTAGATCCTAGAAGTCTTACTATGTTTTGGGGTTTCTCAAATGAATCAACCTCATTTTAGTTGCATTTTCACTTTTACAAAATGCGGGATACCTGATCTACAGTAGTTTCCCATTTATAACATGTATAACACTTTACAAGTACTGTTGCATCAACCCAGAGGTGGGTTCCTACCAGTTCGCACCTATTCGGTAGAACCGGTTCGTCAAATCTACCGAACCGGTTAGAAGAGGTTCCACCAGTGGACCCGGAAAGCAGGCCACACCTACAGAAGAGGTTCCAACATTTTTTGAAACCCACCACTGGTCCTTGGATATGATTATTCTACACTACCATGCTCCTATTTATAAAACTCAGTGCCTCTGTGAAAGGTAAGGATGACTACTGCGTTTGTGGTGCAATCAGAACATTGCGTGTGTTGAAATTGTTTTAACGCAAACCAAAGATGCCTTTTAAAAAACAAGTTTACGTCATATTCTTATGCATGCCAGTGCTGCGTGTGAGGTAATTTAAGGTGGTTCTGACAAGTGTTGTCGGCATCTTCATATCCGGTCACATGGGCGGCAAGCCACTCCCATCCGGTCACATGGGTGGCAAGCCACTCCCACAAAGGAGGCCACACCCACAGAGTAGGTTTGAACAATTTTTGAAACCCACCACTGCATCAACCCCTATTCAACTTAAATGATGTTTCTGTTTATTCTATCTATACCACCTTCTATGTTTAGGAAAGTTAGAGAACCAATAGAATATTCTGTATCACACAAAATTGGGAATAATACCATACATATTTAAGCCCATATCTAGATGACCCCTTTTTTTTGGAAACAGGTGTATAAGAGTTATCAAGACCCTTGCAAAAGAAGTCCAGTGCCCTACTTTAAAGAAAGCCCTTCTTTTTAGATATGCCAGCTGATGGTTCAATTTCAAAGAATTATGAAGGTTTGTTTTAGAACTTTAGGAATGAAATGCTTAGATCCATATCACATATTTGTGTCTGATAGATCTAGGAAGAATCTTATCTTTAATCCAAAGCAGTGCTTTGAACGATATATGAATTTACATATCCATCCTCTGTTGTATATATGCAGTGTTATCTTTTTCAGTTTCACGAATTGCCTTTTAGTTGATCTAAATTCCCAGAGGCCTTCATGAAATATATGGACCTGCTAGCTGCTCAGCTCCAAGTGTTAATTATTGATGTCTTACCCTACAGTAATCTCCTGGTTGCGTGGCTTGATGCTAGCTGCTTAATTACATTCTAATTACTCTTTAAAAATGTTTGGTTTCCCCTGTCAGTCTGCAAAATATTATTTTCTATTCATCTCATTGCTTTTATCAGGACATCAAAGCAAGCTTGGTTTGCCACTGCTTAAAGTAGGTGAAATAGTATATGCTATCATCTAAAGCAGGAATGTACCCCAGGTCATAGTTCATCTACTACTAAGATGAGGTGAGACTTGTGTGGTCCATGTTTTGTTTTGTTTTTACTAACAAGCCCAAGACCTTGTTAAGCCCAAGATCTATTAGTTTAAGCTTGGGGCAAACAACTGAATTACATTGAATTAAACACCGAAAATAGAATAAACAAGAAACAAACAAGATCAGTTCATCAGGAGAACTAGACAAGACCTAGGCTGAATTCATTCCTTCCTTCACAAGTCAACTTCTGTTTATTCCTACCTTTATCCAGCTCAGCAGAAGAGCTTAGGGCAAGCAGGGAAGAGATTGTTGCATCTACAGTTAAGTAATTGAAAAGCAAACATTCTTCCTGTTGTAAAAATATCTGCGATTTAGTTCTGCACACTAATTAGGAGAGTCTTCTTTTTTTTTTTTAACCAACAAAGCCAAAATCTAAAATTGCTTAACTATTCCAGCAGGCTTACAAGCTCCGCTACTGTGATTGTGTTTAGTGATGCCATTGAACATATAGGATGTGAGCTTCCAACATAAAAAAAATGTCATTGTAAAGACACCTATACATCTGCCAAAACACTGTAATTTCCATTGCAGAGAACCCTTCAGACCGTATAATTCTAAGTCTTGTGCAGAATACTGTATATACTCGAGTATAAGCCTAGTTTTTCAGCCCACTTTTTGGGCTGAAAAAAGCCACCTCGGCTTATACTCGAGTCAGTGAAAAATTTGCCCGAAATGGAGGAGAAAAAGGGGCGGGGCCATGCCGCTGGGTGACATTCGTGAATGGCCCAGTGCCCCTGTGAGTTTCCCCTCCCTCTGTGTCAGTTTGCCGCGCAGCGCGCACCGCACCATCCCCCCTCCTTACATTCTAATGTAATGCAGGGCTGTCTTATGATTCCCCTTCCTCCCCCTCCTGCCGCTCTGCAACGATGTCCCACCTCCTCCTTGTTATGGCAAGCAGCCACATAGCGATGTCCCACCTCCTCTGGTACAGCGATCCAATGATAGGAATCACTGTGCCGTGTGTCATAGGAGGCGGGACATCGCTCCCGCGGCTGCACGGGACATCATCATCACAGCGGGACATCAGCATCATGAGGTGAGTGAAGTATTTCATTGAATACACCGCTAGTTTACTGTTTTTCTTTGAAATAAATATTCAAAAACATTATTGGTATCTATTTTTATTTTTGAAATTTACCGGTAGCTGCTGCATTTCCCACCCTAGGCTTATACTCGAGTCAATAACTTTTCCAGTTTTTTGTGGTAAAATTAGGTGCCTCGGCTTATATTCGGGTCGGCCTATACTCGAGTATATACGGTAAATCTTGGTCTGCAGTGCAGAAGGAAATTCATCTTCCTTTCTCACTCACTTTTTTGTTTCTTCTTCTAAGTAGGTGTAAATTAGGCATCAGGGATTTATCTGAGACTGGCACCAGTCAGTCCTTCCTTGTCTTGACTTCAGAGAATGCTTCCATCTGTTTTTCAGGTGTTCTTGTAGAGTAAGGATGGGATGTTTTTACTTAGTATAGTTTACAGTATATTTTCAGCAGAGGGTTTCATGAGAAACATATGCTGGGTAGCATATAAAATGGTATCTTAGCATTATAATTATACAGCAAAGGTTGTGTACATTTTACCTTGTGCATAAATAGTGGTACTTCTGCAGGTGATGATGATGTCTAAAACTGGATACTAAACATAAGGAATGAAGCTGGCAGGGCAGGAACCATCAGTCTCAAAAAAGCAAAAAGCAAAATTATATCGATAAAGAGCAGATGCCTTCATCACCTTTGAATGAAGAGAAGGGCCAAGTATCAAACTGCTGCTCAGAAAGCAGGAAGAAAAAATGAGATTCAAAACCTGGAACAGTGGTGGGTTTCAAAAATTGTTCGAACCTACTCTGTGGGTGTGGCCTCCTTTGTGGGAGTGGCTTGCTGCCCATGTGACCGGATGGGAGTGGCTTGCCACCCATGTGACCGGATATGAAGATGCCGACGACACTTGTCAGAACCACCTTAAATTACCTCACACACAGCACTGGCCTGCAGAAGAATAGGATGTAAGCTTGTTTTTTAAAAGGCATCTTGTTTGCATTAAAACAACTTCAACACACACAATGTTCTGATTGCACCACAAACGCAGTAGTCATCCTTACCTTTCACAGAGGCACTGAGTTTTATAAATATGAGCATGATAGTGTAGAATAATCATATCCAAGGACCAGTGGTGGGTTTCAAAAAAATTTGGAAGCTCTTCTGTAGGTGTGGCCTGCTTTCCGGGTCCACTGGTGGAACCTCTTCTAACTGGTTCGGTAGATTTGACGAACCGGTTCTACCGAATAGGTGCGAACTGGTAGGAACCCACCTTTGATCTGGAAGATACAGTAGTCTGAAGGGGGGGGACTTTTCTGTACACTGAAGTCTGCTTAATTCTTGTCTATGATTAAAAAAAACAAATGAGAAATTTCTGCTAAATAAATAGTTTCACTGAATGAGGGGTTAAGCGTCTGGAGAGTCAAGATTTACAACTAGATCTGACGTGAAGTCCGATCCTATTATATTACCTTACATCTTAGTTTCATGTTACATATGTCACTTTGATTTGGATTAGGAACAAGAGGAAATAGAATAACAATTTTCCAAGGGATCTGGGATATACGGTAGCTGGTGTCAAAAGGCAACTTCAAGGGAAGCAAATTATGATGTGCAATGGCACCATCATGCAAATGATACGATTTGTGTGTTTGCATCTGACATCGTATCATTACATATAAATATCATTTGTGCAATGACAACATTGCAAACATATCCCCATGGCTTGCAACAGACATTGTTGAACAGCATTAATCTGCTTTCTGAGTTTCTTACAAAATGTATTGGGCAACAGAATTTCTTACACTTATCAATGCAGAGTCACACTGTCCTGCCCTGTGGAAAATTATCTCTCCCCGCCATCTGCTAAGATCTAAATGGCCTTGACCTTGTTGGCCTTTCGTAAGGTAATCAAGACTTGGATGTTCACACGGTCATAGGGCCAGGAGGTTAAGCAAGCACCGTTGCCTGGTTACAGTCTCCAATAATTTGAAGTGGAACTCCAGCGTGACCCGACAAATGCGCGCACAACAAAAGCGCGCCGACAAAACTGCGGCGAGGAAACCACGACGTCGAAATTGCGCCCACAACAGCGCGCTGACAAAACCGCGCCCACAAAAGCGTGATTAGGGTTAAGGTAAGGGTTAGGGTTAGTTTTAGGTTCAGGGTTAGGGTTAGGGTTAGGATTAGGGTTAGGGTTATTATGTTCTTTTCGCGTTGTTTGTTGAAGGCGCGCTTTTGTCAGTGCGCTGTTGTCGGCCCTCTGTTGTGGGCGCGATTTCGATGTCGCGGTTTTCTCGCCGTTATTATAATATGGGTTTTAAAAAAATATTTTTGTGAACTGTGCCATTGTCTGTCTTTCTTTCAACCTTTGTACTCTGCCCAGAATCCAGAGGTTGTAGGTGTTCCAACACTGGAGATTTTCAAGAACAGATTGGGTAAAATATTATAGAATTTCCTGCTTGAGCAGGGGGGGTCCAAGGTCCCTTCCAGCTCTGTTATTGGTGAGATGAATGGCTATGTAAATTGCTTCAATAAATGCAAGGTGGTTACATAATAAATGAAAAATGGGGGTTGAGCTATCAGGCCTGCCAATAGGGAACAATCTCTCTATCTTCCCCCTCTTCCTCCAGATACAGCCTTCTGGCTTGGATAATGAAAATACTTTCCCTGTTTCTAAAGTAATCTGTGAACTCAGAAATACATTATCTCCAGAGGTGTCCTGTCCTCCTCTCTTCTAGTATTTAAAAAGATGTGATTATTATTTTCTTTTTAGAAGGTTTTTGGTGCCTAGGTTATATTAAAGAGAGTATTCTATAGTGCGTTGCTGTATATTGTATGGCTGTGCCTTTCAGATAGTAATTGACACAGTTCACTTTTGATGCCATTTTCTATTGTTTCTATTGTACCGCACCCAGGATCATGGGATTGGGTGGTACAGAAATGTTTGAAATAAATCAAATCTACAAATGATAAACTTCACTATGAAGTCATTGTTGGGATCTTCATGCAGCCCCATTGATTACGTAGTTGGCTGAAGGGAGGAGTTGAACCTCATGAAACAGCTGTGAGATGGTCCTTACATCTCCAGCTTCCCTGAAGAATTGGCCTTTCACAGTGATTTGTTCTGATATCCTGCTGCTACAAGTGATCTATTCTCTCTGAATGATTTGGTTTTTTTGTGGTTTGCAAAAACCATTCAATGTATTGTCATAGAAAAATGCATATTTTTTTTTAAAAAAAGACAAATGTTCTATACTTGCAATCTCTTCTTCTGGAAGTTGTATCAGAGGTTACTGAAATGTATTGTCTTAAAGCACACATCCTACATAAAACTGAAATGTTTTTCAAATTTGAAGTGAGATTCACAAAATGGCAGTTAGTAATAGCAGTTAGACTTATATACCGCTTCATAGGGCTTTCAGCCCTCTCTAAGCGGTTTACAGAGTCAGCATATCGCCCCCAACAACAATCCGGGTCCTCATTTTACCCACCTCGGAAGGATGGAAGGCTGAGTCAACCCTGAGCCGGTGAGATTTGAACAGCCGAACTGCAGAACTGCAGTCAGCTGAAGTAGCCTGCAGTGCTGCATTTAACCACTGTGCCACCTCGGCTCATAGTTCTTAATTTTTTCCGTACCCTTCTTGTCCATATTGCATAGTGCTGTTAGGATGGCAACTCTTTTTTTTGGAGAGGAAAGAAAACTCTTATTTCTTGGCAAACATTTTGATGTTCTGCTTTTTGAAAACAGAGGATTTTATTATAAGACCCATTCTGTGAACTCTCTTTTCCATCAGGTTTATCTGCCTTCAGCTTAAAATAGGAAAAAGGCAATGAAAACTTTAACTCACTACAACATTTTAGAGCTAATGGATGAGCTCTTTCCATTTGAATTCTTGGAACCTCGCTCTTTTAAAATCTTGAATTTCATATGCTTAAATGTTGTATTGTACCACAAACTGGGTTTGAAATTCCAGAGCAAATCAGTTTGTCACACAGATGGTTGAGATTGTGAAAAATATAGTGATTACAACAATCTAGAACCGGGTTCTCCAACCTTGGCAACTTTAAGCCTGGAGGACTTCAATTCCCAGAATTCCAAAGCTGGCTGGGGAATTCTGGGAGTTGAAGTCCTCCCGGCTTAAAGTTGCCAAGATTGGAGACCTCTGATCTAGAAGAATAAGAAATGGTTAATGGATCTACGAGGAAGATGAAGTGCAGAAATGCATGATATTTATTCTATTTTTGTATTTGCAGGTTTATGTTTTTATATGTGTTTTGTCTGTTGTATTTCTTAATCTTTATTTTACGCATGGGATTTTAATAAAGTTTTATAAAAGCGATGACAGTTTTGTGCTATGGCTCTTAAGAGCCTGTTCCTTCTCTGTTTTAGATTTCCAGAATGGGCCTAATTTTGGAAACCAGATATTAGGTGATAATTAAAGTCTTGTTACCGAGAATATCCTAAAGGTGTGTGTATCCTAAAGGTGTGTGAGAGCCAAGGTGATGCAGTGGTTAAATGCAGCACTGCAGGCTACTGCTAGATCAGCAGTTCAGCGGTTCAAATCTCACCGGCTCAGGGTTGACTCAGCCTTCCATCCTTCCGAGGTGGGTAAAATGAGGACCCAGATTGTTGGGGGCAATATGCTGACTCTGTAAACCGCTTAGAGAGGGCTGAAAGCCCTATGAAGCGGTATATAAGTCTACTGCTATTTTTTTTTAAATGTTCCAATATTTTCATTGCAGGTAAAGGCAGCTCAAGCATCTCATCCGACGTGAGTTCAAGTACAGATCACACGCCGACCAAGACTCAGAAGAATGCCGCCACCAGTGAAGGTGCACTAATGAATGTCCTTTTTCTGTTTGGTCCTAGGAGATTTTTAGAACCGTTAATGTCTTTTTCTATTGATACTTAGAAATCCCTGTCTCCAGCAAAATCAGACAAGAGCCAAAAGACAACATCATACCTTCTCCAAGTTTGGTTCATCATATATTATATTTTAATGTGTTATACTCCTTCAATAGGGGCATTGAAGGAAGACTCCCCAAATATATGTAGTCCTCAGGTTGCAACAGCAAATGGAGCCAGAATTGCTGTCATTAAGTGGTGTAGTTGTAAAGTGCAATATTATGTGGTTGCATTACTTAGTAATGGTGATCCCAGTTGCTGTTGTTAAGCTAGGACTGTTTAGTTTACTAAGCAAGGCCCTCGGGGGACTCTGCCTTCTCGCCGGCTTCCCCAATGATTTTATTTTTGGGAAGTCAGTAGGAAATGTTGGGAACAGTGATCAGGTGGCCCCAGGGATGGTGTTATACCTGGAACTTTGAGGATCAGCCATAAGTACCCCTCATTCAGCACTGCAGCAAATTAGAATGGTTTCTGGCCAAGTGGTTGAAGGCCAAGGATTCTCTTTAACTCTCTACTGGTGTGATATAGTTATCTTGCTACATCTTATGTTTAAACAATAAAAGATTCTTTTAGGATTGCCTTTGGAAGAGATACCATTTATGGCTAGAAAAAAGACAAAATAGTGAGGATTCACCCAGACTCTGTGGCACCTAGCTAGCTATATTTCTTAGGATAGAAATGGCGTTATTCTGGAAGCTGATCTATAGATAACATTTTCTTGCTTCTTAGAAGTGTATGCCAAGTGAATTAATGTACATAAAACTAGAATAATGGGTTGTTGGAAAACATTGTTTTAGAGTTGGGAGGAAATTTGGAAAGCACTAAGCTTAAGTGGAGGAGTGGAGAGTGGGTTATGAGATGGTGGGAAGAAGGGTTATGAGATGGTGGGAAGAAGAAAAAATGCAAACACAATGTGTCTTACAATTGTGTAAGTTATTCAGGCGTAATATATCCAGATAGGTTAATATCAAGAACTTATACTAAAATTGTACAAACACTTCATAGCGTTATTATTAATCTACACAAATTGATCACAGTTGAGTATACTTAACAGAACAACTAAAGTACAAAGTGTTAAATGAGAATAATAAATTATTCTCCAAAGCATGCTATTTCATTATGAGAATGAATGTAGCACCTCTCACTGTCATTTCCTTTATTCTCCATTTTTCCTTTCCTACTGTAGAAAGCATGAAAGGAAATATATTTTCCTCTATAACTTTCAAAGCTGTTAGGCCGTAGATTTATGGAGTTCCCTGGTGGGGAACTACTAATACAGTAGGAAGAGAGTTTTCTGTAATTCCACATCATTACTGGTTTGTTACTTTTCTTAATGTGTGAAAAATTTCTATTGAAAAGTGTTATAAAAATACATGTGTAATTCATCCCGAGTGATCAAGGCCATTGCGAGAAATTATGGAGTTCTTTCATGATTTGATTTACAGTAAGAAACAGTATGTTCTTCCTGGAAGGTAAAATATATATGTTTTGCCAATGAGTAATCTCAAAAAGGCTGCTCCGAGAGTTTCAGCTGGAATCTCAGTTGTTCTTTTTTTCCAGATGTGTTAAAAAAAATCTCAAAAACTGAAGAGTTTTTTTAAAAGGCTAATTATGGAACTTTCTCCACTTCTTTTCTCTGGAACCCCAAATGTATCCCGTTTCAGTACAATTTTATTCCGCATTAGTATGCTTTTGTTTAATTTTATATCCCTGTTTTGTAACAGCCGCCTTCTGCTTTCTTTTAAAAATATTACTCCTATTAATCATAACACTCAAAAGTCATTAAGCCAAATTTACGGCAAAGAGTTTCCTTTCTGGTATAGGAAAAATATGAAAAAAATAAAGAATAAAAAGGATACTTTTGTAACTAATAGAAGCTTTTATAGTTACTGCATCATATAGGAACCTGCTTTGCAAGAGATCAGGAAAGGACCTTAAACTCATACAATATCTTGTTTTCTCCCTAGCATCCATTGTGGGGAAAATTATTGAAATTAATGGGGAAGATATTGTCAGGCACCAGAAACCAGGAGCCGGAATAGAGTTTAAAAGTACTGCAAGTTTATTCCATGCTACCTATAGACAAGAATCTTGTCTACTAATTGTCAAGGGAAATTGGTGCTAGATAATAGTCAATGAATTCCATTGATTATTATCTAGCACCAATTTGTCTGGATCATTAGTTGGAATTTATGGGAGATTGGATTTAGGTCTCTCTGGGAGCATAATAGCTTCACACTGATAATGCATTTAACCCTGCTGATAGGTTTCTGGATATTTGGGGTCCAAAATCTAAGCATGATAAATCCTGCTTTTTAAAACCAAGTTTTAGAAACTACTTTTTGTTCCTACCCTTTTTTTAAAAAAAAAACAATGTTTAAGATAACTTATTTAATCAAAATAGTATCTTATTGTTAGTCCTTCAAGGTAGGACTAACAGTCAAGATCAGGAATTAGACACAATAAGTAGATTCTATTTTATTGTCGTGGGGCATAAGACCAGAATCTTGAAAGTCTACTAGATTTTCAGTTGGTTCTCTCTTATATCCAAGTGGGGTTATTCTGAATCACTTTCTTACGCTTATTTCTTTTTCAAAGCTGAGATTTCATTTACTGTCTCTTTTGTCAGTTAATAGCTTTTTCATTCCATTTCTTTGACTCTCTAGTGTTATTGAGAATTTATTATTTTTTGTCATTATTTAGTCAAAAGTCTTGTTACATATAAGATACAAACAAACAATAAAGCATATTTTAGCCTATTAAAATGTTAGAATATTACTCAAATATGACAAGAGTGTTTCAGACAGGGGTCCAGTGACTCTACTGTGAAAATCCTGAAGTATTTCCTTATTTCCTTCCATAGGCTAATTCCTAATACCTGGGGGTGGACCCTCCAGGTCCACCCTGAAAAGTGTTCGGAGACTACAATTGGTCCAGAATGCAGCTGCGCGAGCGATACTGGGTGTACCGAGATACACCCATGTTACACCCATCCTCCGCGAGCTGCACTGGCTCCCTATTGGTCTCCGAACGCGCTTCAAGGTGCTGGTTATCACCTTTAAAGCCCTACATGGCTTAGGACCCGGATATCTACGAGACCGTCTTCTGCCACATACCTCCCAGCGTCCGATAAGATCACACAGGATGGGCCTTCTCCAGGTACCGTCGACTAGACAATGTCATCTGGCGGCTCCTCGGGGGAGGGCCTTCTCTGTAGCTGCCCCGGCCCTATGGAATGATCTACCCCCCAGAGATCCGGACCCTCCCCACTCTCTCGGCCTTCCGAAAGTCTACTAAGACCTGGCTATTCCGGCAGGCCTGGGGCTGTTGACCTCATGAATGAGGTCCAGCCCCACTAAGATTGAGCGCATGGTGTGTCTTTTTAACCTGCTTTCCCTCTCTATTTTAATTTTTTTTTAGTATTCTTTTTAGAGTTGTTTTTATGTAAGCCGCCCGAGTCCTTCGGGATTGGGCGGCATATAAATTCATTCAACTTTGAACTTTGAACTATGTGCACCTAATACACAAATGTCACATTCGCTAAGTAGTAAATTCATGGGGGAGGGGGGAATATGTCCTTGTTAACATTAAATAAATCATTATTTAAGAACTGTCCTCAAATTCATATAACTGGATAACATGCACTCAGTTGCCAAATTATTACATTCTTCTGTTTCCTGAAAGAAAAATTGAGTGTCCGCCTACCCCAATAATTATCTATGACTTAAGGAAAGCTGTTTTACATTCCCTAATAAGAGCAGAAGAGTTGTTGAACACAAAGGAATATTAGTGATGCAAATAACTGGAAGCATCTCTTTTTTCCTTTGAAGATTAAATTAGTCTTTCCTGGGTAAGTGAGGATCTGCTGTTTTCATACCTTTTTAGATGTTCTGCCCTTTTCTAAATCCCTCAGCAATGTTTCTTTTTGTTTCATTCTTTCCCTCTCTAATTATCTCTTCTCCATTTTAATCTACTGTGCATTTGTTATTCTTACCCCAATGCATCTTAATTCCCCCCCACCTTTCTCTTTTGGTTATTAGTGAAAGAAATATTGTTAAAACCATGAAGAATGTCAGATAGCTATGCTTTATTACTTCATGTTCAAGAAAACATCAAATAGAAATGAACAATTCTGCACACGTAACAACAGAAGAAACAAAAAAGGAAAAAGGAAAAAAATAACACAGGACTAAAAGGGGGGAACCCCCCTGTAATTATAAATATAATACAAGTTCATGTGATTTTATAAATTTTTGAAAAAGGAAACTAAGCTTTCAATGGGCATCAAATTTATCCAAGAGGTTTTTTTCCCCCAAAGGGAGAGATAAGGTGATATTTTCTGATTGACAGAATATATAAATGAGAATTTATTAAATGTACTATTGTATGCCACCCAGAGGCATGTATCATGAGAAGGGTGGACTGTATAATATTGATTAATAAATAATGTAAAAAAATAATGAGATCAGGTAATTCAGGACTCCGAATCCCTTGGAGAATTTCATAAATATCTACAGCCAAATTGTGCATTTAAAATGTATTTTATTTGAATTATTTCTTTATGTGCAAGAATGTCCTTGTCTCCATAGTGAATTAATCCCATAAAAGCACAATGAAATAAATAAAACTGCCAAAATTAATGCAATTTATAAACAAGGACAACTGAAATATTATCTGCAAGGAAGCATGATCAACTGGACAAAACAGAGCCACGAAAGGGAATCTTATTGTCTCTGTCAATAACTAAACAGCTCAAATAACGTTAGAATGGGATAAGATGTCTAAAATTTCTTCCAAAGAGAAATACCTTGGTCATACAGCAGAAGTCCATAACACTACAGTTCCTTCAAGTGGGAAAAAGGTATTGTCATTAATTAGCTGTATGAGTACATTCAATCCTCATTATCCGTGGTGGTTTCATTCTTGAAAACCTCCGTGAAAATGGCAACCACAATTATTGAAACATTATTCCTAGTGAGAACACATGATCTAGTATCATGTGTTCGAGGTGGTGCAGTGGTTAGGGTGCAGTACTGCAGGCCACTTTAGCTGACTGTGATCTGCAGTTCAGCGGTTCAAATCTCACCGGCTCAAGGTCGACTCAGCCTTCCATCCTTCCGAGGTGGGTGAAATGAGGACCCAGACTGTGGGGGCGATATGCTGACTCTGTGAACTGCTTAGAGAGGGCTGGAAGCCCTATGAAGCGGTATATAAGTCTAATAAATAAAAATAATAAAATAAAATAGTTGAGCATGGAGAGTTAATAAACACCACATGAACAAGAACACAAGTTTCCCATGTTGGCACTGGGCAGGAAGACTTGTATAGAACTGAGGTGGCACAGTGGTTAAATGCAGCACTGCAGGCTACTTCAGCTGACTGCAGTTCGGCTGTTCAAATCTCACCGGCTCAGGGTTGACTCAGCCTTCCATTCTTCCGAGGTGGGTAAAATGAGCACCCGGATTGTTGTTGGGGGCAATATGCTGACTCTGTAAACCACTTAGAGAGGGCTGAAAGCCCTATGAAGCGGTGTATAAGTCTAACTGCTATTGCTATTGCTATATGATTGTGTATAGCTGGATTAAGACTTTATTTGAAGATTTGATTTGATTTGATTTTGATTTTATTAACATTTGTAGGCCGCCCTTTTCCCTGAGGGGACTCAGGGCGGCTCACATAAAATCAGGGGGGGGAAGTACAAACAATGACATAGATACATATAATAAAAGTAATGAGCAACATACATTCATCATTCGGGAGGGGTAACTATCCTTGTCCCCAGGCCTGACGGGCTAGCCAGTTCTTGAGGGCTGTGCGGAAGGCCAGGACGGTGGTGAGGGTACGAATCTCCACGGGGAGTTCGTTCCAAAGGGTCGGGGCTACTACTGAGAAGGCCCTCCTCCTTGTAGTTGCCAGCTACAAGATAAATGGGTAGCACTTTTATAGATGTCTATAAATGAATCTATGGAAGCAGCATTCTAGAATATCAAGGACTGAGTGTAAATACAGGTAGTCTTTGACTTACTACCGCAATTGAGCCCAAAATTTCTGCTGCTAGGCAAGACAGTTGGCGAGTTTTGTTCCATTTCACGACCTGCCTGGTCACTGTTGTTAAGTGAATCCCCGCAGTTGTTAAGTTAGTAAAACTATTGTTAAGTGAATCTGGCTTCCCCATTGACTGTGCTGGTCAGGAGGTCACAAAAGGTGAACCCAGGAAATTGCAACTTTCATAAACATGAGTCCAGTTGCCAAGGGTCTGAATTTCGATCACATGGCAATGGGGATACAGCAACAGTTGTGTGAAAAGTGTTCATAAATCACTTTTTTTCAGTGCCACTGTTAACTTTGAACAGTCTCTAAATGAATGGTTGTAAGTCAAGGATTACGTTTTATTATTGTAATCATAGGTCATAACCAGTGGTGGGTTTCAAAAATTTTTGGAACCTACTCTGTGGGTGTGGCCTCCTTTGTGGGAGTGGCTCAATATGAGCCGAGGTGGCGCAGTGGTTAGAGTGCAGTACTGCAGGCTACTTCAGCTGACTGCAGTTCTGCAGTTCGGCTGTTCAAATCTCACCGGCTCAGGGTTGACTCAGCCTTCCATCCTTCCGAGGTGGGTGAAATGAGGACCCAGACTCTGGAGGCGATATGCTGACTCTGTAAACCGCTTAGAGAGTGCTGAAAGCCCTATGAAGCAGTATATAAGTCTAACTGCTATTGCTATTGCTAATGTGTAGGTGCCGGATGCTTTAGGAGCAATCTGAAACGGCCAGCAGAAGCGCAGCAGGCTGGAGTACCTCATTGTTACATAAATAGGGGGAGCAAGAGCTGTTTGCTGCCATCCTCCATCCTCCTTTTTTCTCTTATTTTAACTGCCCTTGAGCAGCCAGTGTTCTGTAACAACCTATTGAATCACAGAAATCCCTGGAATGTTTTGCTCAGGTGTAGATATCCTGATGCCCCGCAGATATTTGGACCATCTCCCATCAGTCGCAGGCAATTTGGCCACAGTCAAATGGCTCCAAAACATGGAGAGAGAAGAATAAGAAGAATGCACTCGTATACTGTTGCTTTTTTTCTTTCTTTTTTCTTTCTTTTTTCTTTCTTTTTTCTTTTTATTTTTCCCCCCTTTTTTAAATTTTTTTAATTTTAGTGTAAGATATAAATTGAATAGATTAATGAATAGAGAAATACACCAAAGTGAGAAGTAGAGGGAAAGAAGAGGGAGAAGTAAAGAGGGAGAGAGAGGGGAATGTAAGGAGGGCGAGATGGAGGGAAGGGGAGAAAGGAATGTTTGAGGGGGAGGGGAAGTAGAAGAGGGGAATGTTGGAAGGGAGAAATAGTTAGGCTTATATACCGCTTCATAGGGCTTTCAGCCCTCTCTAAGCGGTTTACAGAGTCAGCATATCACCCCCAACAACAATCTGGGTCCTCATTTTACCCACCTCGGAAGGATGGAAGGCTGAGTCAACCTTGAGCCTGGTGGGATTTGAACAGCCAAACTGCTGAACTGCAGTGCTGTATTTAACCACTGCGCCACCTCGGCTCTTATGAAATGAAAGTTGGAGGGGGAGAAGAAAGGGTGTATGGAGGATGGAAGTGCTATGTTGGTTTTCCATGGTGGAACATGAGTTGTGTTTACTGCTTTTTTCTTTTTTTTTGCAAATGCACAGTATATATAAGTGATTGTATAAAATGAAAATGAATAAAATATATAAATAGGGCAAAACATGGAGAGAGCACCAGATTGCCTTTTTCTTTCTGCTGATCAGGGAAGCAGGGACTCTTTCGTACGGGTGAGGGGATCTGGCTCTTCAGCCAACTGAATTGAGAGAGAGATATGTCTCCAGCTAAACTGGCTCCTTACTGACTCCTGGAGCTGCATCACTGGCACATCTGCCTGGTGTGTGGTCAATATTTCTTTCTACCTTTATAGTATGGTTTTGAAATCTGTGAGTTATGATGTGTTTCTTGAACTTAATACCTGATGGACCAAAGGATATATTAGGCATCCCAAACCTCTAAAATATTATCCATGCTTTAAACCTGAAACAAGAAACTGGCTGATGAGAGAAGCAGACCTCTGTGCTGAGCCAGGATGTCCATGTTGTTCAGGCTTGTGGTAATTTTCCGTTGATAATTTTTCTTTTTCTTTTTGGAAATACTTTCTGAAAAGCAAGTAAGAAGAGCTTGTAATTAGTTTGTGGTGAGGACAGAAGCCAGATTTGTTTTTTATTATGGAAAATGTCTGGAATGTGGAATTGAGGTTTTTAAAAACATGTTTGCACATCATTCCTTTGTCACTATTAGCGTCACCAAATCCACTTTTGATCATACTAACCTGTTGTGGCCCAGCAGGAGCCGTTGGAGCTGCCACCAGACTCCGACAGCGAGGGGCCATATGAGTCAGCCCTAGAGGATGTGGAGGACCCTGGACAGGGTTCTGACTCTGAGCAGGGCGCAGAGAGGCTGGTTGGTCACCAGGAGGTGCCTGAGCCTTGGACCAGTGGGGAGGAGACAAGGGAGAGTGATCCAGACGCCAGCAGTGAGTTGTTCCTGGATGCCGGGCACCGAAGAGCTAATACAGGAGGTAATTGCACTCAGGTGGTGGTCATTAGACTCCTCTCCAGACTATAAGAGGACTGCTTGTGCACACACCCTGTTGCAGAAGTCAACGCAGGAACTAATGTCGGAGAACATTATTGTGAACTTGGCAGGCTGGATTGCTGCCAAGCCTTATCTGTGCTGGATTGCTGCCAAGGACCTGTCTGTCTGTTAATTAAATGCTGTAACTTATCTTTGGCTCGGAGTGTGTGTTGGTGTGGGACGAGGGGGGGTCAGAACACTAACGCTAACCGAGTCACTAAAAGCAGAGTCCCAATATACAATAGGAAGTGAAATCAAGAGGTTTGCTAACATTCCTTGTCTCCTCCTGTCCAGCATCTGGAATAAACAGATATTAGATAAGTTACACATTCTCTCTCCCTCCCTCCCTCCCTTTAAAAAAACTGCTCATCTCACTCACAGGGCGACTCTGAGTTACTGTAAATTAAAAACATAAAAACCATATAAAATTATAGCCCATTAGGAGGCAGTTGCAATCAGAATAGAATGATTAGGAAAAAAATGGATTGGGGGGGGGGGGGCTTTAAGGCTCTAACCAAGCCCGCAGGGAATCAGCAGAGTCAGGTTTTCAGATACTTCCGAAAGGCCAGGAGAATGGGGGCTTGCCTTCCCTCTTGAGGGAGAATATTCCGAGCTATGACTTCCACCTGTCCCAGAAGGATCAGTGACCCACTGGGGTTTAGTCAGTCCAAGAAATTCTTGGCTGAAAATTTCAAAAGGTTAAAAGTCTTAGGAAGTCTAAAAATTTCAAAAGACTGAAGAGTTTAAGGACACCAGTCAAATTTTGCAGTGCACCCAAACAGAAAGGGAAGGTCTGTATTATATATTTCCACCACACTCGATAGTTGCTTAAACAATGAATCTTGATAGACCTAGTCAAATTTTGCAGTGCACCCAAACAGAAAGGGGAGGTCTGTATTATATATTTCCGTCACACTTGATAGTTGCTTAAACAATGAATCTTGATAGACCTAGTCAAATTTTGCAGTGCACCCAAACAGAAAGGGAAGGTCTGTATTATATATTTCCACCACACTTGATAGTTGCTTAAACAATGAATCTTGATAGACCTAGTCAAATTTTGCAGTGCACCCAAACAGAAAGGGAAGGTCTGTATTATATATTTCCACCACACTTGATAGTTGCTTAAACAATGAATCTTGATAGACCTAGTCAAATTTTGCAGTGCACCCAAACAGAAAGAGAAGGTCTGTATTATATATTTCCACCACACTTGATAGTTGCTTAAACAATGAATCTTGATAGACCTAGTCAAATTTTGCAGTGCACCCAAACAGAAAGAGAAGGTCTGTATTATATATTTCCACCACACTTGATAGTTGCTTAAACAATGAACCTTGATAGACCTAGTCAAATTTTGCAGTGCACCCAAACAGAAAGGGAAGGTCTGTATTATATATTTCCACCACACTTGATAGTTGCTTAAACAATGAATCTTGATAGACCCAGAAGTAGAGAAGATCTGATTGTTGTAATAAGGAAGAGCAGTGCAAGAAGAACTCCAGATGATATGGTCAGGTGCTCTAAATCCTAACTGCTAGAGTAGATAGAAGGTAAGATACAGAGAAAGAGAAAGAACCAGAGGCTTCAGAAGAAAAGGTGACATTACGATAGGAAGGCGGCCAGGAAAGATTGAGAGAGAAAAAGAAGAAAACGAGTCTTAGGAAAAGGGAAAGAAAGTGGAAAGATTTGATTGATTTGATTTGATTTGATTACATTTATATGCCGCCCTTTTCCCCAAAGGGGACTCAGGGCGGCTCACAATTCAAATCAGGGGAAGGGGGGTACAGACAGGAAATAAAAAGACGAAACATAACAATACATAATTTAAAAACACACAACAGTCATACCATTCGAGGCGGGGGGCAACAGCTCTTTAGCCCCAGGCCTGTCGGAACAGCCAGGTTTTAAGGGCTTTGCGGAAGGCCTGGAGGGTGGTGAGGGTTCGAATCTCCACGGGGAGCTCATTCCAGAGGGTCGGAGCAGCCACAGAGAAGGCTCTCCTCCGGGTAGTCGCCAGTCGGCATTGGCCGGCGGATGGAATTCGGAGGAGGCCTAATCTGTGGGATCTAATCGAAAGAGAACCGAGAGAGCTGTAGAAACAAGGGCACTATCCCTTCTGATTTGAAAGAGCAAGGCAAATTGTTGACTGCAAGTCTCTTTTTATAATTTAATCTGTAGAGCATTGCCAGCCTCCTTGCTTTTAAATACTGCTATGTTTTTTAGAGAGGAGGCATAAAGCCTTGTAAAATTACCTTATTGAAAAAAATCAAACATTTCTCTTCTGCTACCTTTTCCCATAATGAAAGCCCCTCCTGTTTAATATGGGAAATTGGGCTTCATCCATGGAAAACCCTAATTGCAATAAGGCAAGGATGGAGATCTCTTTTAGATGAACAGTCTGTTTTACAAGGGGTGTGTGTGTGTTGTGTGTGTTCTTTTTTTCCCTAAGATCTGTAAATTGAAGCTCGCACGTTTTGTCACTTCATAATAACGTAGCATGTTGTTTATTTAACAGCTGGAGTTTTATCTGCTCTGAGCGTCCTATTCGGGGATGAGTCTTGCCCCCATTTTTTGTAGACCATGGCCCGCTGCCTCCCGAAAGTGGGATAAAGCTTTCCTCACAGGCCTGCTCATTTGCTCCTTGAAGTGCTGGCCAATTTGGCTGAGCAAAGCAGACACAAATACATCATATTGCATTCCCCTTGCTGCCAAGTTCTAGACTGCCTCAGCAATATTACGAAGAAGCCAAGGCAAAGGAAAAGAGAGGAAATTGCAATTAATTTAGTCTTCTCCAAGGCTGTATTAAAGCATGGCCACACGATGCAGAGAGGCTGCGTTGGAAACGGGGAGAATGTGTTGACGTGCCTATGTTGAAAGCCATGGTAGTTCATGATGGCAACATGACAGACAGAGGTCAGACTTTAGAACAAATGTGTCAAAATGAATCTAGCAAACAGGTCATCACAGCAACAGCTATATTTAGGGGGGAACCCTTTTTTTCTATAGCCAGTGGTTTGAATCCTGAAATATACCAAGTTATTTTGGCATGATGGGGCAAAGTTGGCTCCATTTAGCAGTAAGAGTGATACAATTATGGTACAACATGTTCAGGCCAGTCTCAGAAAGAAATGTGATATTAACTGAAGATTTGCTCTCTTTCCCCTCATGGAGGAATCAGGGCCGGATTTTCCTATAGTCTAACTAGGCTTCAGCCTAGGGCCTCAAGATCAAGAGGAGCCTACATTCAAATTGTTAGCAAAATTAAAATTACACTATTCTAAAAACAGTGAACACTAAAACACTGAACCGAAAATAAGGAGAAATTCTATGCATATGACTAATAAACAAACATAAAAATGTATTGGTTAAGATCGTTCCAGCGCCGCGGCAGTTGGGGAGCCCATCCACGTTCCCGGCACCGGTCAGGCGAGAGGCGGAGCCGCTCCCAGTAGCCGCCCCGTCGACGTGGAGCCCACCAGCAGCCAGGCAGGTGAGGGCGAGGGGGCCGAGCCGGGCAGCTGAGCGCAGCAGGGGAGGCGGCTGGCCTCGCTGCCTTTGCCGCAGAGCAGAGCTGCCCTCTGTCAGGAGGCCAGCTATATATATTGATATATATTGATATATATCACAGTAATGATGTATTTTATTGTCTCTCATGCAATTTACAAACTTAAAAATGGGAGGTGAAAGGGCCTTATAAGTGGAATAGCCTAGGGCCTCTTTTCATCTAAATCCGGCCCTGGAAGGTAGGCACACATTATTATTTAAAATTTGCTGGTGATGCTTTGGTAACTGTTTAGTAGGCCACTAGTGATCTAATCTTGAATTTATTTATTTATAAAATTTATAGGCTGCCCAATCCCGAAGGACTCCGGGCGGCGTACAAAAAGAGGAGGAAAGAAATAATAAAAATAAAAATAAAAGAAAGACAGATTTAAAATCACAACACATGCATTCGTTCTGATTGGGGCTGGACCTCAACAAGGCCCCAGGCCTGCCAGAATAGCCAGGTTTTAATGGCTTTTCTGAAGGCCATGAGAGTGGGTAAGATCTGGATCTCTGGGGGTAGTTCGTTCCAAAGGGTCGGGGCAGCCACAGAGAAGGCTCTCCTCCGGGGAGCCGCCAGCCGACATCGTCTGGCTGACGGCATCTGAAGGAGGCCCACTCTGTGGGATCTCACCGGCCGCTGGGAGGTATGTGGCAGTAGGCGGTCTCACAAATACATTGGCCCTAAGCCATGTAGGGCTTTAAAGGTAATGACCAACACCTTGAATTGCGTCCGGAGACCAATAGGTAGCCAGTGCAGCTCGCGGAGGATAGGTGTAACGTGGGTGTATCTCGGTACACCCAATATCGCTTGTGCGGCTGCATTCTGGACTAGCTGCAGGCTCCGAACACTTTTCAAGGGTAGCCCCATGTAGAGCGCATGGTAATCATTTACCTCATTACAATAGTAATTACAAAGATAAATACTGTAGTAATTACAAAAGATAAATGATTGAATGATTACAAAAGAAAAATAATAAACAGCGAAATAAATTACTTCATAACTAATATTGATATGATAATTATATTATTAAATAAATCAAATTGAAAAATGGTAGCAAATATATATCTGTTTAATTTGTTTTAATTTTCAGTTTCAGAATTAAAGGGTATAATGCAACTATTGTATTTCTGTGTGTTTTTCCAACTCTTTAGATGAAGCATACTCAGCCGAGTTAGCCTATTATACCTTTATTTTGGGATCCCTATTCTTTTCCCAGCACTTTGGAGATATCAAGTTTCACTTTGTTCCCTTTTGAGTACGTATGTTTTGGTATAGATTCAGAAATATCCAGGATAGCAATAGCAATAGGAATAGCAGTTAGACTTATATACCGCTTCATAGGGCTTTCAGCTCTCTCTAAGCGGTTTACAGAGTCAGCATATCGCCCCCACAGTCTGGGTCCTCATTTCACCCACCTCGGAAGGATGGAAGGCTGAGTCAACCTTGAGCCGGTGAGATTAGAACCGCTGAACTGCAGATAACAGTCAGCTGAAGTGGCCTGCAGTACTGCACCCTAACCACTGCGCCACCTCGGCTCAATGAGGATGAAAAACAGTTTGCCTTAGACCTGAAGGTATTTGGTGCCAAAGTTCCCTAATATTATCAGGATTGGGGATGATCATAACATTCGTTTTTTTTTCCAGAAGATTAATCTCAGGATTGCTAGTGCAAAGATGTATTTACTACGGGTTGTCCATTTGGATTTTCAACCAAAACACAGATTCTGCTGTCTATAATTGCTGCAGATTCTTTCCCAGGTTGCTTGAGGTGCCACAGAACCTATATACAGCATATTCTGCCTTTTTCATTTACAAGTATCCTGTTTGAAGCAGGTAACTCAGCTCCATCCTCCCATTCTCATTGCCAACTGTTAGTATAGCATAGGTAAGTAAGTAAGTAAAACCTTTATTACGGTCAAAGACCAGCAATAGAACATTAGTTTTTACACTATATCAAAAAATACTAACATTAAAATATAATTAAAAAGTATTGACATTAAAAGTGGATAATAACATAATGGTCCAGAGAGCTGAGGTGGCACAGTGGTTAGGGTGCAGTACTGCAGGCCACTTCAGCTGACTGTTATCTGCAGTTCAGCGGTTCTAATCTCACCGGCTCAAGGTTGACTCAGCCTTCCATCCTTCCGAGGTGGGTGAAATCAGGACCCGTATTGTTGGGGGCGATATGCTGACTCTGTAAACCGCTTAGAGAGGGCTGAAAGCCCCTATGAAGCGGTATATAAGTCTAACTGCTATTGCTATTGCTATTGTTAGAGGTATGTCCAGATAATTGGTACAAGATGGTACTATACTTCTGTAGCCAATTTTTTTCTTATGGACATTGCAGCAGCACAGAACTTTGCCCCTGCGTACGTGGTCACCGGGTTAGTGTCCTGGAGGAGAAAGCCTAGATAAAAATTGTCTGCCCTCCCTGGCAATCTCTCTAATAAGGGGAGAATATGTGCAGACCTACAAGCTCTGTGTAGCTCGCAGTGTAATAGAACATGTGAATTATCTTCCACTTCTCCTTTACCACATATACAAACCCGTTCTGCTATAGGTGTTCTCTTATACCTGCCTTGGAGGAGTGCTGAAGGAAGAATGTTAAATCTGGCTCTGAAGAAAGCTATTCTTTGTTTTGGGGAGATCAGGTCATTTAGATATCTTGCCGATTCCCACACACCCGGTTTGATTCTGTCCCTACTGTGGAGAGGCAACCAGGATAGCATAGGATTTCAGTGAAAATAGGGTAAAAGTCACTTGCCAAGTCTTGAGCATGACCAAGGCTTCAATTTTCATTCTTTAGATGCCCAGGTAGAGAATGTGCTAAATGAAAATGTGGAATGTTTTCACTGTCGTGGACAAAATGCAGGTTCTGGATGGACATATTGTGTAGAGGTTTTAAGCTTCTCTACATCCTGGAATTCATCTTGTATTAATCACAATGTAATGGGAAACATGAATTTTGACACAAATTCATGCTTCCCATTACACTTTGGTTAGTATAAGCATGTCCAGATGTTTACTCAAAATGGAGGAGACTCAGGGACTGATCATAAAGTTTGAAAAGTTGAACATCCTAGTAGCCATTCCTGGCATTTGAGAGCAACACCATTTCTCAAAATAGTTGGCATTTTTTTTGTTTTTCCAGAGAAAGAAGATAGATTCTGGTCAGAAACCACATCAGAAAGCAGTTTACTAGGACATAAAAAGTTCAAGGATCAGTTATACCATAAGTAACATATTACTATCATTACAGTTTAAGAAATGTCACAAAGCATACTTTCCCCAAACACTGCTACTATTTTCGCATCTGTGTTTTATTTTTCTTACGTTTTGTTTTTATAGAGTTTTAAGTTTTACCTCGTTAAAAGAGTAGCTGGTTCGTCTTGCCCTTTTTTGCGAAAGGAGGGGAATAAATAAAAAGTGTCAAATTAGTATGCTAAGTGAGTGTTATTTCTGTTGGGGAAAACAATTGAAGATTTACTGACATGGAAGTGTACTCAAAAATAATATTGTATGTTGCTGGTAGACTGAGTAGATTTTGAGAGGCGAAAGGAAGAAGCAATTCGCTTTCCACTTATACAATACTACTATGGAGTCTATTGGTAGAATAAGCAATTCCCATTAAAGCTCCACAGAAAAGAATTTCCTGCTGCTGCTGATATTGTATTACGTTGTTTAATTACAAAAAACGAGAAGTTTAATGTTCTGTAATACACTTGCCCATTGTTCAGTCAATGAAGTGTAGTAGCCCTGCCAGTGATCCAAGAGCGTGACCCGACAAATGCGCGCAGGACAAAAGCGTGCCGACAAAAGCGCAGCGAGAAAACTGTGACATCGAAATCGCGCCCACAACAGCGCGCTGATAAAACCACGCCCACAAAAGAGCAATTAGGGTTAAGGTAAGGGTTAGGGTTAGGGTTAGGGTTAGGGTTAGGGTTAGGTTCAGGGTTAGGTTCAGGTTTAGGGTTAGGGTTATTATCTTATTTTTGCGTTGTTTGTTGATGGCGCGCTTTTGTCGGTGCACTGTTGTCAGCGCGCTGTTGTGGACACGATTTCGACGTCACGGTTTTCTTGCCGCGGTTTTGTCGGCGAGCTTTTGTCATGCGCGCATTTGTCGGTGAACCATCCAAGAGAGTTAATTGCATACTGGATAACTTCCAGTCTTTACTGCAAGATCTCCCCGTTGAGATCGGGACCCTTACCACCCTTCTGGCTTTCCACAAAGCAACTAAGACCTGGCTGTTCCGGCAGGCATGGGGCTGTTGAACCTTCCAGCCCCATCCGAGGTTACGACTGTTGTTGTATTTTAAATTGCTTGTCTTTTTATTTTTATTTTGTACCCCTTCCCCTTCAGATTGTTAGCCGCCCTGAGTCCTTCGGGAATAGGGCGGCATACAAACTAAATAAACCTTTAAACCTTTAATTTAATATAACGGATTCTGTGGTGGAAAGGCTGGTGAGCAGCACTTATCTACCAGTTCATGTATTCATTTTAGGCACTTAATTTATCACATGGAAAAAGGACATCTAGGAGGAGAACAGCACAATTAATTTGTTTGCCATCTCAAATCATTTCTTGCATTTAAACAGATTTCTAGCCTAGAAGAGGACCATACAGGGCTGATTTGCCCCAATTGCAGAAAAGTGGAGAAACGAATATAAAGGTTATATCAGAAGAAGCCGCTTGATTAATGTACAACACTTTTTAAAAGCCTGTGATGCTCTGTCCTTTGTTCACTTGTCCACGCCTTTAAACTTCAGTACGAAGGGATTATTCTTCTTCATTATTTGGCATCTGGCGCGCAAAGTTTTCTAAAGGTTTGGTGTGCAAAGGTCAAACATAGCAATGTCTGTTATTGAATAAAGCTATTTCCTGTCGCAAGATAATATATAAGTCAGCCTGTAGCTGGTTGCTGGCCTTGGACCATAGATTTTTTTACAAGTCTTCAACATAACCGTTTGAGAAAGCATGAAAAAAGACTCCCCATTTTCTCCTATTCCCATTTACATATCATGCACTAAGGACCGTCTACCCCACAACCTCCTGGTTAATATTATAGGAGATAGCAGTGATTACCCAAATATCTGACTTCAAAAAGCTAAGCAGGTTTGGACCTGATTAATATTTGGATGGGCAATTCATCCCTCAATTGTAGGCTTAAAAAGAAGCAAATAACAGGCACTCACAAAACTGTATTGTTACCAGAAAAACCCTGCCTAGGTGTTCTGACCCGCCTCCTCCATCCAGGAATGAAAGCCGAGACAAACGTAAATGAGAATGTTTCTTTTAATCAGTCCAGACTCTCGTTGGCTGAAAGCCAAATCAACAAAGAGATAAGCACTTTGGCAGCAAGTCCTACAAACCTTGGCAGCAATGCAAACAAACTCTGGCAGCAATCCAGCCTGCCAAGTTTGTTTCTCGTTAGTCCCTAACGTTGACTTCTGCAAGAAGGGCGGGGCACAAGCAGTCTCTTTTACAATCTGGAGAGGAGCTTAATGAGCATCAGATGAGCGTAATTCCCTCCTGTAATTATGTAGTTGTTCTTGATGCCAAGTAGCCCTTCGACGGCGTGCATCCTGGAACAACTCACAGGTGGTTTCTGGATCGCTCACTCTTGTCTCCTCCCTACTGATCCAAGGCTCAGGTGCCACCTGGTGGCCAACCAGTCTCTCTGCACCCTGCTCGGAGTCGGAACCCTGTCCAGGGTCCTCCACATCCTCCAAGGCCAAGTCATAAGGCCCCTCGCTGTAGGAGTCTGGTGGCAGCTCCAACAGCTCCTGCCGGGCCACAACACTAGGTGTGTCCACTAAGCTATCAGAAGTCATCCTCAGATTGTTAGAGTATAAATCTAAATCCTTCAAAATACTTACCATAACCTCTTAGGAGATGAAACAAGGGGATTCGTTTTTCTTCCTTGTCCTTCCATTTTCTTTTTTCCCCTTTAGCTGTCAACTCGGCAAACACTCTGTCCAAACACCTTGTCACATCGCTTTGGGCTTTTTAATATTTTTCTTTTAATTTACATACTGCTAGAAATGCCCCTCGGCAGGATATCCTGTTTACTTTCATGGGAATTCATCCACTTTACATTCATTATTCGAATACAGGCAATAACCTACGATAGATTAATGTGGGTCTCCACTAATCTCCACTCCATCGCCAATTAATTTACAACAAGGTTTGTTCATTTTTCCAAATTTAAGGCTGAAAGGAATGCTTTTGTGCCCGCTTATAAAATGGATCAACTATTTTTTTCTTTCCTGTTGTACAGAAGCAGAATCCTAGATCTTCCTTTTCAAATCATTCATTACCTCGTAGTATTAGTAGTCTTGGATTCCTTCCCCCCATCATTAAATTTATCATCCTTGTATTATTCTCCCATTTCGGTTAAAACAGATGACGAATAACATTGGACATATTGTAGAGCCAGAGGGCTTAAGTCATCCCTCCATGTCAATAGAGCTGTAGTGTTGCTCAGTTTTTAACAATCAACATGTGGCTCTGTGCCATTTATTTCTATAATGAAAACTGGTAAGACGGAGCTGATTTTTATTGTTGCACAGTGGAACATCAGTGCTACATTGATGCTTCAGTATAAACATCTAGTTATATGGATGTTCCATATGTCTGCAACAAATCACTTCTGAAATCTTGCCAAGAAAACTGCAGGGACCTGTCCAGGCAATTGCCAGGAATCATAACTGAATTGAAAAAGAGGGAAAGCAGTATAAGCCACTCAGAATCTTATTCAGCAGCATGCAAAAACTCAGTAACATAAATAAATAAGCCTGTTATTGCTCAGAAGACATCCTTCATGACTGTGGCCAAACCAATACTGCCAAGTTACATGACCTATCAGGCAGTATCGACTGGAACTAGAACCAAAAACTATATTCAGCATTTTTACCTTAGTTCTATCAGTATTTTTTGCATTAGCAATAGCAATAGCAGTTAGACTTATATACCGCTTCATAGGGCTTTCAGCCCTCTCTAAGTGGTTTACAGAGTCAGCATATCGCCCCCCACAGTCTGGGTCCTCATTTCACCCACCTCGGAAGGATGGAAGGCTGAGTCAACCTTGAGCCGGTGAGATTTGAACCGCTGAACTGCAGATAATAGTCAGCTGAAGTGGCCTGCAGTACTGCACCCTAACCACTGCGCCACCTCGGCTCAGCATTAATGGTCATGGGCACTTGCTGTTTTTTTAAAAAAAATAAACAAATCCAAAACTAACATTATGTGAGAACAATTTTGAGATATGTATTTACTAGAAGATAAGGTGTTTGAGATATTTGCAGCATGAGTAATCTGAGGTTTGAAAGAATAGATTAAGGCCTAGTATCAGGCCTGCAATTATATTCCTTTTAGAATTTTGGCCTGCCACACTTTCTCTTATTTCAATATGCTGTTTCATTAGTATAGTGGATGGGAGGGGGGAATAGAAAGGAGTAGGATTGTGGAATGTGTTGTTTTCATTCTTTACTAGAAGCTCAAGGTCATCTTTTGTCTCCGCACTTTTACACCTGACTGGAAGCAGCTGGGTGGAGACGCCAGCGTGGAAGAAGAAGATTGGACCATGTCATGGATTGTGGGTGTGGGGACAAGATCATGGACTTTTAACTGGGTGGGATTCTGATGTCATTTCCAGAATTGGAATTAACACAGATGTGCTAAGATGTCTGCTTTATTAAATTGGAACTTTAAGGATCGTTTTGCCTTGGACTCTGATTTAATTCTACATGATACTTGGAACGCTGACACCTAGTCTTCTAAAGGTTAATCGTATTCTGATACACTTCATAGACATTTGTTTTATGGTTAGTTTTTCTCCTGATATACTTGTTTTCTGTAAATACAATAGTGCCTGGGTACATTTCCACATACTCGGCTACTCTTTTTCCTCCTCAGGCTTAGTCCTCAGAATTTGATTCCTCTTAGGCTATGCAGTATGTAACAAATTGGAACTTTCTGGCTTTTTCTTAGCCCAAGGTCACATAATTAGGCAAGAGAATAGAGTACAGCAGGGGTGTCAAACTCAAGTCCCAGAGGCCGAATCCGGCCCATGGGGTGCTTAAATCAGACTCACCCTGGAAACAGCAAAGGACTGCCGCGCAGTGCCTCTGCTAGTGAAAACAAAGCTTGGGACGGCTGCACACGGCACTCCTGAGCTCCATTTCCGCTGGCAGAGGGTTACAGGAGGCCACCGCAGCTGAAAATGGAGCTCAGGAACCCGTTTTTTCTGGCAAAGCACCAGAAGTGGGTTTCTACCAGTTCGCACCTATTCAGTAGAACCGGTTCGTCAAATCTACCGAACCGGTTAGAAGAGGTTCCACCAGTGGACCCGGAAAGCAGACCACATCTACAGAAGAGGTTCCAAAATTTTTTGAAACCCACCACTGGTCCTTGGATATGATTATTTTCAGAGCCTCTGTGAAAGGTAAGGATGGCTACTGCGTTTGTAGTGCAATCAGAACATTGCGTGTGTTGAAGTTGTTTTAATGCAAACCAAAGATGCCTTTTAAAAAACAAGTTTACATCATATTCTTATGCATGCCAGTGCTGTGTGTGAGGTAATTTAAGGTGGTTCTGACAAGTGTCGTCGGCATCTTCATATCCGGTCACATGGGCAGCAAGCCACTCCCATCCAGTCACATGGGTGGCAAGCCACTCCCACAAAGGAGGCCACACCCACAGAGTAGATTCGAACAATTTTTGAAACCCACCACTGCAAAGCACTCAGGCCACCACAGGTACCCCCGACATGAGCGCCCCCCCCCCAGGTCAAACACAACCCTGATGCGGCTCTCAATGAAATTGAGTTTGATACCCCTGCAGTACAAGCAATCAAGCAGTATCTCAAAGATATTAACATTCAAACAGACTTGATGTCCTTTCCCAAAGATATATTTTTAAGCAGTCCTCATACCCTATAAAGACACACTAAATGTTTTAACTATCTAGCGGGTCTGCACGTTTTGAACTAAGACAGTTCCTAAATAGTTTTAGAGGGGAAAATACAAAAAAGATTGCATTCAAACCCAGACGCTGCCTGTATGAAGGAGCTATGGAAACTATCAAACTATCAAACTGTATTGTCCATTTTATGCCAAACTTTCATGAGCTTCAAATTCTACATATAACTAAATTCCTGATTGCTCTGATCAGTTCTATTTAAATCATCTTATTATCAGGTTCAAATGATTTGTCTCTTTTAAATGTGGCAAAATTCTGTCACATGATATATAAGATGTGCATCCGTTTGAATGACAGTGCTCTTCACCTAAGTAAATAATCAGTATAAATTTTGTGTATCCAGTTTTGCTGGCTAGTCTAATGATGTTGAACCTTTTTTGGCTCGCGTGCCAAAAGTGGGGGGAGCGCAGGGGGGGGTCATGTGCGGGCGTGCCACACCCATATGCAATGCGCATGACCCCAGCATGCATGCAAGCATGATCAGCACTCCCCACATTTTTGGCATGCTTTTTTCACCCTTCCCAGGCTCCAGAGGCTTTATAGGAGCCTCGGGAGGGTGAAAACAGCCTCTCCCAACCCCCAACCCTCTGGAGGCTCCAGGAGCTTCCTTGAAACCTCCGGAGCTCAAAAAACCAGCCCTACGATCTCCGCGTGGAGATCCGGACCCTTACTACCCTCCCGGCCTTCCGCAAAGCTGTTAAGTCCTGTCTGCTCCAGCAGGCCGGGGGGCTCTCGAAATATCCAGCCCCCTGGAGATTGTGATTGTTGTATATTTTAATGTTGTTTGTGTATTATTCCCCCTCCCTTGTTTTATTGTAAGCCGCCTGGAGTCCTTCGGGAGTGGGCGGCATACAAATCAATAAAACTATAACTAACTATAACTATGGGCAAACCAGAAGTTCGGGAATGGACTTCTGGTTTGCTCATAGGGCCGGTTTTAGCCCTCCAGGGCCTTCAGGGGCCTTCCGGAGGCTTCCCTGAAGGCTCTGGAGGGGAAAAAAATGACCCTTCGAGCAAACCGGAAGTCACTTCCGGTTTTTCTGTAGGGCCGTTTTTAGTCCTCCTGAGCCTTCAGGACTTCCCTGAAGTCTCCACATGCTCACTGAGCAGCTGACAGGGCAACACCTCATGTACCCTGAAAATGGCTCTGCGTGCCAGAGGTTTGCCATCCCAGGGTTAGTCACTGACCTCAACAAGAATTTGTTACAAAATAAGCATACAGTGTTTATCTAAACAGAGTAGTTATTTAAGATTCCACCTGCAGTTTAAAATGTTCCAGCTCCCAAACAGCTTATTCCTTTATTTCCAATTTATGATAACTTTATCTGTAAAGTTCGTGTTGTATTTTGGATCTGGAGAAATGATTTTAACACCCTCCCCACCCAGCATCACTTATGAGCCGAGGTGGCGCAGTGGCTAAATGCAGCACTGCAGGCTACTTCAGCTGACTGCAGTTCTGCAGTTTGGTGGTTCAAATCTCACCGGCTCAGGGTTGACTCAGCCTTCCATCCTTCCGAGGTGGGTAAAATGAGGACCCAGATTGTTGTTGGGGGCGATGTGCTGACTCTGTAAACCGCTTAGAGAGGGCTGAAAGCCCTATGAAGCGGTATATAAGTCTAACTGCTATTGCTACTTGTTTATACTGTAGAATATGTTCTGAGGTCTCCCTTCTCTATTTGTCAGCAAGAAACCAAGAACAAAATCCTTAAAAGAAGAAAGGAGTAAGTTGTTTACTTGGTAGCTGCTGCCATATAAAAATTAATAATTTGCCTATTTCTGTGCTTTTGCTTCTTAGCTCGAGAGAGGAATAATTATCAGAAGCAGTGTAGCAAAGATATCTGGTTCCCCTTACCAGCTGCTTACCAAATGATTCTGCTCCACATTGATCAGGAGAGTTGGCATAAGCCTTGGTACTTTGGCAGAATGTAAAAGCAGAATAAAAAGGGGAATATCTTCAAAGGTACTATTCTAAAATAAAAGTGAAGCATTCCTGGCTGCAAATCTAAGAAAATGTTAACAGGGTACATGTGAATGTCTGGCAATTCTCACCTTGCAATGCATAGGCACTGGTGACATCAAACTAACATTATGCTCGCATGAATTTTAACATACATTCAAATTGCTTTGCTCTTTGGCTGGTTACTTTAAATGAAGGAAAAATAAAGAACTAAGTAAAAACCTCATGGGTAATTCTGATAGTGCTACATGATGAGTACATAAATAAAGAGACAGGCAGTGGGATTATCACATGGATATTGTTGCATTAAAACAATTGTTTTTGTAGTGGTGACAGAATAAGTAAGCAAATGTAACTGGAATATGATGCTCAATGTGCAAAATCATGTAACATTCGGGTTGTGTCCAAAGCCTGCTAACGGAAAAACTACAAGAAAATGTGTTTGGCAAATAGTTACGTGTTCTGACCCCCCTCCTCCGTCCAGTAACGAAAGCCGAGACAAGCTTAAATGGAATGTCCTTTAATAACAAGACCAGAATCTTGGTGGCTGAAAGCCAAGTAAACAAACAGATAAGGACCTTGGCAGCAAGTCCGACAAACCTTGGCAGCAATTCAGACAAACCTTGGCAGCAATCCAGCCTGCCAAGGTAGTTACGTTCTCTTTAGTCAAAGCGTTGACTTCTGCAGGAAGGGCATGTCACAAGCAGTCTTTTTTATAATCTGGAGAGGAGCCTAATGACCATCAGCTGAGCGCAATTACCTCCTGTAATTGCGTAATTGTTCTTGACGCCGAGTAGCTCTTCGATGGCATGCATCCAGGAACAGCTCACTGCTGGTTTCTGGATCACTCTCCCTTGTCTCCTCCCCACTGGTCCAAGGCTCAGGCACAACCTGGTGGCCAACCAGTCTCTCTGCGCCTTGCTCGGAGTAGGAACCCTGTCTAGGGTCCTTCACATCCTCCAGGGCTGACTCATAGGGCCCCTCGCTGTCGGAGTCTGGTGGCAGCAGCACAGTAGTGATAAATGCACTGTTGGAAGAAAATCTATATATGTGCTCACTAGGAGTCAACAGTGACCTGATGGCACATCAATCAAAATGTGTATGTTTTCTTATTATTTTGTTGTTAGTCATTATAAAATAATTTAATTATTGAAGTTTTAAAATATAATTTTAACTTATCTCTGCTTCATTATTAGTAAACCATCCAGAGTCTGCAAGATTGAAGCAACAGACTAATTGCAGAAATAAATAAAAACAAGCACATAAATGCCAAAAGCCGTATCAGAAAATTCCCATTCATGGTTGTTCTTCCAGATAATACGAAAAACAGATCAATTACAGTTTGTTGTGTTCAAAACTTTTTTTTTCAAGCAAGCGACTAATGAGCGTAACAGATTGTTGTAATTCTAAAGTATTTTTATTTTGGAAACAATACTATTAGGCAATTTGTCTTTTTCCCTATAAGAATCAAGACAATACTGGTGTTCTGACAACCGATTATATAGCAGAACAATTTGATCTGATCACTGCCTACAGCAAAAGCCAAATGAAGTAACTTTATAGTGTTCACTTACTTAATAACTTTGGGTTTATGAACTTCCAAGATTTCAGAAAAGATACTGAATCCAAATGAGTCTGTAATGGTCTTTTTGGTCTATTCAAGTGATTTCCATTCTATAATAACTTAGAACTGATTCTCCGTGGCACGACAAAACCGCGCTCGACTAAGCCACGCCCGATTAAACCGCGTCGCTGATGTCATCAACAGGGTGACAACAGCAAGCGCGGAGAAAGAAGGGCGCTTTAAATAGCGCTTTGAAAGCAAGCCGATTCAACTTAAGATAAGGGTTAGGTTTAGGGTTAGGTTTAGGGTTAGGTTTAGGGTTAGGTTAAGGGTTAGGGTTAGGTTTAGGGTTAGGTTAAGGGTTAGGATTAGGTTTAGGGTTAGGTTTAAGGGTTAGGTTTAGGGTTAGGTTAAGGGTTAGGTTTAGGATTAGGATTAGGGTTAGGGGGGTTAGGTTTAGGTTTAGGAGTTAATTTTAGGTTTAGCATTTACAGCGTGCTTCTGTCTCCATGCTGTTGTCGCCCTGTTGATGACGTCAGCTACGCGGTTTCATCAAGCGCGGTTTAGTCGAACGCGGTTTTGTGGTGGAACCCCGATTCTCTGCTTGTACAGAGACTCTTGTATGATGGACAAGATAGAACAGTTCAGAGTTGAGTTGACTTGAACTGAGAACTTTATATAAAATAAGATTGAGGGCAATCCTCTCAAAGGAATAATGATAAAAATATTTTAATTGGGAAAATAAGAACAAAATAGGAATAGACCATATCCTAACTAGCCAGAAAAGACAAAGAGCTGTAGAAGAAAATGGACAATCTACTTACTACTGGAAGAAAAACTATTGGACAAAAATAGTATGCCCAGTCCAGTGGTGGGTTTCAAAAAAAATGGAACCTCTTCTGTAGGTGTGGTCTGCTTTCCGGGTCCACTGGTGGAACCTCTTCTAACTGGTTCGGTAGATTTGACGAACCGGTTCTACCGAATAGGTGCGAACTGGTAGGAACCCACCTCTGATATATATCTCATATAGGCACATGAAAGTTTCAAATAATTAGGGTTTTTTTCTTTTTGGTTTTTCATGAGTCGTTTGCACATAAAATTCAGTCACTTCTGAGAACTGATTTCTGCTGGGGAGCAGAGTGTAACTTAGACAGGGTCTGTCTAAGTTAGTTTTCTATTTGATGCCTCATGTTTTTCAGAGTCTTGATGTAAAGAGGAAAGAAAAAAACCACAATGGTTCGATAGATTTGACGAACCGGTTCTATTGAACCGGTGCGAACCGGTAGGAACCCACCTCTGGCCCAGTCATTTCTGTACTCCTGGGGACTCCTGCTTCTGAGTCAAGCTGAGGCATTAAGTGCTTTATTCTTTAAAAGAACAAAGGCAGAGTAAACTTAATGGAAAATCAGTCAAGTATATACACAGTATGTATGTGTGCATGTGTATGTGTATATGTGATTTGGTGTCCTTCTATACATCAAAGAACACAATTTATGTTCCCTTCCTAATACAGTTAGGCATAGAGGTGGGTGTGTTTTACACTAGCTGAGTTTACACTTCACTGAGCTATCCGCTGTGACAACACTGTCACTTCCAGTTTAGATCCTCATTAATATTGTTTGTGTATGCATTTGTGTGGGGAAAAAAGAGGGGGGTTATTTATTTTGCTAACACGTATCACTTTGTCCTCCTCTACACTGAATTGCATTGTACAGTTTTGATGCTTAGTCATACAATTTGAAGATGTCCTTCTGTAGTTCTTTACAATCTCATTTGATTGATTTCCATAAAAGGATCAACAACCTCAGACAACACGGCCTTCTATCTCCTCCTAACTAATTCTAGATTGTAAAAGTAATAGTCAAAACATTGATTTGGGCGTAATTCTTCATTAACCTTTTTTTTTGCTATTTGAAAATTGCCTGTATATTAATACACTGTTTCTGTTTTTTAGATGGTTACCACTCATGAGTCTTCTTATTCCACAGGCGATCAGGTTTTTTTTATAGTTTTTGGTGAGGTTTTTTTTTTCAAAAGCTCTTTGAAAAGCCAAGTATGCAATAATTGATTGATTGATTGATTATATTTCTATGCCTCCCTTTTCCCCAGAGGAGACTCAGGGTGGCTCACAATCCAAGTCAAGGGGGGGGCTACAAATAAGGGAAAGAAAAAAAGCACGAAACAAAACAGTACCACAATTTAAAAGCACACAACAATCATACCATTCGAGAGGGGACAAAAGCTCTTTAGCCCCAGGCCTGTCGGAACAGCCAGGTTTTAAGGGCTTTGCGGAAGGCCTGGAGGGTGGTGAGGGTTTGAATCTCCACGGGGAGCTCGTTCCAGAGGGCCAGAGCAGCCACAGAGAAGGCCCTCCTCCGGGTGGTCGCCAATCGGCATTGGCCAGTGGATGGAATTCAGAGGAGGCCTAATCTGTGGGATCTAATCGGTCTATTAGAGGTAATATCTTATCTCTCGTTATAGATTACATGCTAACACTAACCCTAATAAATATTATTACTAATTGAGAATCCTTGTAATGCAAACTTCTCTTACCCTTCTGGGCAATTGGGTCTATGACATCAATTCAGTTTTAAAAGCCCTCAAAAGCTGAGATTAATTCGTAGGCATGGGTCTCTGGAGAAGCTCTAATTACATTTGGTTCACTGACAAATGCACGCACGACAAAAGCGCACCGACAAAACCACAGCGAGAAAACCGCGACTTCGAAATTGCGCCCACAACAGCGCGCCGACAAAACCGTGCCCACAAAAGCGTGATTAGGGTTAAGGTAAGGGTTAGGGTTAGGGTTAGGTTCAGGGTTAGGGTTAGGGTTAGGGTTAGGATTATTACGTTGTTTTCACGTTGTTTGTTGAAGGCACGCTTTTGTCGGCGCGCTGTTGTGGGCACGATTTCAACATCGCGCTTTTGTTGGTGCGCTTTTGTCGTGCGCGCATTTGTCGGTGAACCAAATGTAATTAGAGCTTCTTCAGAGACCCATGCCTATGAATTAATCTCAGCTTTTGAGGGCTTTGTCGGATCACGATTACATTTTAAACATACTTTATATTACTAAAGAATATATATTTTCCCTTTAATTCGTTTGGTTGGCTTTTCTTCTTTTTTGGCTCTGCTTGTCCTTCCCAGCCTTAATTGTTTCTTCTGATTCAGCCCTTCCCCATGTCTTTCCCCCAATGTTGCTCATTTCTTTCCTTCTCTTCTGGATGCTACCTCCTTTTGTTAAGGCTCTTCCTGTGTTTAAGGTGCAAACTTTGATTTTATCAATTAGATAGCAATAGCAATAGCAGTTAGACTTATATACTGCTTCATAGGGCTTCCAGCCCTCTCTAAGCAGTTTACAGAGTCAGCATATCGCCCCCAACAACAATCCGGGTCCTCATTTTACCCACCTCGGAAGGATGGAAGGCTGAGTCAACCTTGAGCCGGTGAGATTTGAACAGCCGAACTGCAGAACTGCAGTCAGCTGAAGTAGCCTGCAGTGCTGCACTCTAACCACTGCGCCACCTTGGCCCTTTTGAGGGGTTTGTTGTTATAGAAATGGCTAGTTTATACTGTTACGTAAAAGTAAAAAGTTGAGGTTTGATGTTATTTTCTTATTCTACTGCACCGATGGGAATTGGAAGTCAATGCCTCCCCCCCCCTTTTCCCTATACTTTCCCCTTCTCTTTGCCTTCCCCTATTTTTTCTACTATTTTCTTTTGTATGTTTGTAGTTTATATTATAAACTAATAAAAAAGAAAGGCTTTTCCAGTCTGTAGGAGCATCTCAGCATCTCTTCTGCCTGAACTGTAGGGCTTGTTCTCAAGCAAGCTTTTGTTGGCACAGATTTCTCCAATGTAAGCCACATCCTTCTCATATGACTTCTCTTCCAGCGTTCAGAAATAAATGGCTTTTTGATGTGGTTTTTAATTGGAATACAGGTACTAGCAGATTTTTCTCAGATGTTCATGTCCACAGAATTCTGTACCATATTTTTTATGTCCCCATATACAATACCAGCATCTAGGTTACTGTAAGGCTTGGATTAGCAATAGCAATAGCAGTTAGACTTATATACCGCTTCATAGGGCTTTCAGCCCTCTCTAAGCGGTTTACAGAGTCAGCATATTGCCCCCACAGTCTGGGCCCTCATTTCACCCACCTCGGAAGGGTGGAAGGCTGAGTCAACCTTGAGCCGGTGAGATTTGAACCGCTGAACTGCAGATAGCAGTCAGCTGAAGTGGCCTGCAGTACTGCACTCTAACCACGGATTTGTCTGGGAATGAATAAATCATTTACAAACAGGAGTACTATTAGTACATTTGTTGTCAGAACAAAAATCAGAAAAAATGAGAATTCAGGAAGCCACATTTAGAACTGCCGAGAAACAAAGCTGAATAAAGTTGTAATATCTTTCTCAGCTAAAGACTCCATCAAGACTCATTTTTCCTCAAAGAACTTTTCCAACTCCATATTTTATTTTATTTTTAAAGGCAGGAAGTGCAAGTATTATGAAGGTTTTCATAATTACCTAAATTGTTAAAATGGAGCCTTCTGTTTCAACATGGTCTTAGCTAAAACTAAGATTATTTCATCTGGTGAGGCAGGAGAAAGGAAGGAATGAAATTAAGGAAACCTCCAAAAATGCTGGATATGTTTTACAACCATAAATGGTAAAAACACTCCTGTTGTTTTGCCAGAAAGCAGACCGATACCGTAAGGTTTTGATTTACAGAAACAGCTTCGCAGAGACCCTTTAGAGAATGTTGTGCTTGTTATAAGAATGTAATTAACTTATTTCATGATATTGGAATATTCTTTTAAAAAGTAAATTCATATTTTTGCCAATGTTGGGAACAAGTCATAGAAACAAAGATGATGATTAGGTTGTGAGATACCCTGGAACTGAATTAAAATACATTTTTTTCTCTTCCAGAGATAAAATGTATGATTCATGATGAGTTGGGTCCCTACGTAGAGTTTCTAATCCATAGGCCCATTTGTTCATGACATAATCTCTCTAGCTATAGACATCTGCTGTTGAAATGCCTTTACTATCTTGCTTAGGCTCACTCGTTGGATTCTTGTAGTTGTTCCACTTCAAACCTAGAGGGAACTTGAATTGCCATTGGAATATCATAGAGTTGGTTCACCGACAAATGTGCGCTCGACAAAAGCGCGCCGACGAAATCGCGCCGACGAATGAGCGCAGAAGCGCACCGACAACAGCGCGCCGACAAAAGTGCGCCTTCAACAAACAACTAATAACAACCTAATAACCCTAACCCTAACCCTAAACCTAACCCTGAACCTAACCCTAACCCTTACCTTAACTTAAATCGCGCTTTTGTGGGCACGGTTTTGTCGGCGCGTTATTGTGGGTGTGTTTATGACGTCGCAGTGTTCTCTCCGCGGTTTTGTCAGCGCGCTTTTGTCGTGCGCGCATTTGTTGGGTCACGCATTGAATGAATGTTCTTCTGAGTCATCAGAGATAAAACCAACAGTGAAATGTTAACTCTCTCTTTTAAGCTAGAAAGCAGGGCTTAAGACTTGGCTTCTGGAAGAAAATGCTGTCCATAGTTTGGAACTGAGTGAGCATTATCCTTTCTTCCTTTGTCACACTAATGTATAACCTAAACCAGAAGACAATAATTTTATTCTAATGAAATAAATATATTAGCAAACTGTGATGGATTTTGTCGTATCATCGATCATCATGAAACTGACATTACTTTGGTTATTTTAGAGACAGAAGATTTGAGAGATTGCGAAGAGTCTGTGTGTAAAAATTGGTGTTAGATAGGAAATGGCGGATCGTATAATTTAAGAAGCACAACTTGAGTTCAATATGTGGGAAACTTTAGATTACATGTCACTCTTTTTAACCACACACACAGACACACTTATTTTACTCCCTTTTCTCAGTATCCCAATAACATTTCACCTTCCTAGATGGCCTCTGAAGTAGCCTCCACTATTTTGGTGGAGTAACCAAATACAGTTCCTTGGTGCTCTTTGGAAAAAGGAAGGGATAGCCTCAATGTGTGTGGCCACAACTATTTCCGCATTATTTACTCTAACAACAAGCTAGACAGATAAATCAGGTTCTCTTCAACTGTGGCTTTCTTGAGCTGACAGCTGGATAAACATGAATTACATACAACGATGTGGGGATTTTTTCTTTTTGCTTGTGTTCCATGTCAGTTGTCTTAGAAAGGTATGTCAAAGTTTACTAAAATGCTGATGGATGAGGGTTGGGTTACTAAGGAGTGCTGAGTAGATGAGATGGTTATTTAAAGCCCGATCTGGAGAGACTTCATAGCAACATTGTAGGGTCATTTCTTGGAAGGATGAAGCTTCAGGGCTGATATTTGTGAATTGCTAATGTTAAACCTGGAGGTAAATCTATATTTTCCCAATATATTTTTATTATTTTTACATTTAAAACAATGCAGTAGTACGAAGTCGGGGGTGACTATACATTCACATTATATACAGCTAGTCACAACTATTGACAATTAGCCTACTTAATACATTATCAATCCTTCTGTCCAATCACAGTATATGCAGTTTGTCCCAGTCTTGTCCCCTTGTCTTATACCAGTCATAAAATCTATTCCAGACTTCAAAATATTCTGATTCCCCTTTATTTTCAAGTTCAAGAGGGAGCCTATCTGCTTCCTCACAGGCCAACCGTTTTCTGATTATATCTAGCTCTGATGGTGTGTTTTCTTTTTTCCAATATTGTGCATAACTTGGAGGTAAATCTTGTCATGTTGCAATCCCAGCACTCATTTGTTAACATATTCTTTAAAAACATTTAAACAAATCATTCTTGTAATTCTCAGGCTTATTTATTTACCACAGTTATATCTCTATTTCATGGTGACCTATACTGTTTCAGGGGTAAAACTGGAGCATGACTTGCTGAAAAAAATAATATACAATGGAATGACCTTTTAAAATCACCAATATCCATACTGTTGCGGAGACAATCTTGTATTAAGAGAAGAATTTCTGGAATTAACAGTTGAGCCATTGTCACGTTGTTATCTTACAAGAAACATACATAACCAACAAATTGAATGATAGGTACTTGGACGTACATATTGTTTTTTGCACAATGATCTAATGAATCAAGGGGAGTAGCTATCATATTTAAAGCTGGCTATAAACTTCAAGATTGAAAACACTTTAAAAAATAAAGATGGTTGAAATATATTTATAGAAGGAGAACGTGATGATAAAACATTAACTCTAGTATTTGTGAAGGCTCCAAATCAGGGTCAAATTGGTTTACTATAAAAGGTTATGAATAGGAAAAAAGCAACATGGATCATTTTAAAGGAAGATGCTTTAATATCTATGCAGTTAAGTCTCTGCTATATCAGAGACCTCTGAATTTAATTCATAGAAAATGTTTGCTAATTGATCTAATGGAAGAATAGCAATTGCAGTTGGACTTATATACCGCTTCATAGGGCTTTCAGCCCTCTCTAAGCGGTTTACAGAGTCAGCATATCGCCCCCAACAACAATCCGGGTCCTCATTTCACCCACCTCGGAAGGATAGAAGGCTGAGTCAACCTTGAGCCGGTGAGATTTGAACCGCTGAACTGCAGAACTGCAGTCAGCTGAAGTAGTCTGCAGTGCTGCATTTAACCACTGCGCCACCTCGGCTCGGAAAAACCAGGATAGGTTATACTGTAAACTATCAAGTTACTACAGAGTTTGGATCCCTGCTTGACACCCTTCATCACCATGAAGCTTCCAAAGAAGATGTAAAAGATCCCAGTCATTGAGAATGATTTGAGTTTACTCCAGATTTTATCCCTATGAATAACATGAAAAGCTGCTTAAGGCCAATACAGAAAACAAACAGCAAAGCATGGAAAACAACTTAAAGAGAAATCTCTTGCAAATTTCTCCAAGAATTTATTTAAACTGGAGACAGGACGCAATATACTATTGAGTCTTGGAAGTTTTATTACGGTATTAGGGGAAGCAGAAGGATGAAGGATGAAGATGCAAGGAGGCACATACACAATTGTGCAAAGTGAAATACACATTTGATTGACTCCAACAAGATAGTCGATTGAATATGATTGGATATGGGAGCATCTTATATGTTAATGAGGTCAGATGTGGGATGGATTCTATGATGCAATGGGGTGGAGCAGAGGTGGGTTCCTACCAGTTCGCACCTATTCGGTAGAACCGGTTCATCAAATCTACCGAACCGGTTAGAAGAGGTTCCACCAGTGGACCCGGAAAGCAGGCCACACCTACAGAAGAGGTTCCAAAACTTTTTGAACCCCACCACTGGTCCTTGGATATGATTATTCTACACTATCATGCTCATATTGATAAAACTCAGCACCTCTGTGAAAGGTAAGGATGACTACTGCGTTTGTGGTGCAATCAGAACATTGTGTGTGTTGAAGTTGTTTTAACGCAAACCAAAGATGCCTTTTGAAAAACAAGTTTACATCCTATTCTTATGCATGCCAGTGCTGTGGGTGAGGGAATTTAAGGTGGTTCTGACAAGTGTCGTCGGCATCTTCATATCCGGTCACATGGGCGGCAAGCCACTCCCAAAAAGGAGGCCACACCCACAGAGTAGGTTCAAACAATTTTTGAAACCCATCACTGGATTGATCTAATATGAACGATTGTTCCATCTTCAGACAGACAGACAGACAGACAGACAGACAGACAGACACAGAGAGAGAGAAAGAGAAAAAAAGGAAGAAAGAAAGAAAGAAAGAAAAAAGAAAGAAAAAAAGAGTGAGAGAGAGATGAAAGAAAAAAAGTAAAAAGGGACAAAGAGACAAAAGGAAGGAGAGAGAGAGAGAGAGAGAGAGAGAGAGAGAGAGAGAGAGAGAGAGAGAGAGAGAGAGAGAACACATGGCTGGCAAGCCACTCCCACCAGGTCATATGACTGGCAAGCCACTCCCACCAGGTCACATGGCTGGCAAGCCACTCCCACAAAGGAGGCCACACTCACAGAGTAGGTTCCAAAAATTTTTGAAACCCACCACTGGGGTAGAGCTACAAAAACAATGGTGCATCGAGAGTACAAAGACATCTGTGTACTCTGAATTTGGTCACTTCTAGTAAGCTATTTTTAAGGGTTTACTCTTGCTTCCACAAAAGCCGCCTAGTATCTTCTCCCAGCTTTATCAACATTCCTTGGCATTTTGAATGTTTTATGGCTGAGCTGATGGGGTTTCTTGTTTCTCAAGCCCCTGGAAATGTCATCAGGGAGAGGTATGTTTTCCTTCATTATTTTCTTTGCATGGCCTTATGACATATACAAACTGGACTCTGGCAACATTGTCTCCTGCTGTGCCTTGATAAGCTGGCAATAGGCTTGTCCAAGCAATTTTAACATAAGGTGTCTGCTGCTTATCCCTTCTTCCACCCACCTGGTCAATAACAGTGGAGTAAAGAATGGGGAGAAAGAAAAAGGCAAATAAAATTTAGGATCGTTTCAGCCCTGGAATATAAGCTTATTGGTTTACTTTTTGGGGTTTTCCTTGATGGTTTCTTGTCTCTTTACTTCGTCTTTGAAATAACAGAAAAAAATGCTTTCCTTTAAAAAAAAATCTCTGGAAGTTTAAGTTTTATTTTATTTATATGCCGCCCTATTCCCTAAAAGGGACTCAGGGCGGCGAAAAACTTAAACAGGAAGGGGAAACATACAAGTACAAAATAGACATTTAAGATGACCAACAACCACACCTGTCGAGAGTGGAAGGGAACTCATCAACCCCAGGCCTGCCGACACAGCCAGGTTTTAACGGCTTTTCGGAAAGCAGGGAGAGAGGTGAGGGTCCGAATCTCCGCGGGGAGTTCGTTCAAAAGGGCCAGAGCTGCGACAGAGAAGGCCCTCCCCCGGGTCGTAGCCAGATGACATTGGCTGGTGGATGGAACCCGGAGGAGGCCGACCCTGTGTGATCTAATGGGTCTTTGGGAGGTAATTGGCAGCAGGTGGTCTCTCAAGTACCCAGGGCTCAAAGTTTTCTTTGAGCTGTTCTTCTGGACTGGCACACTTCTTCAATTTCGTTATTGTTCGTACTATTTTACTATAAATTAATGACTTCTATTTGAGTTCAGCCTTTCATCCACCAATAACTTCTGTATGGATAAAAGACCGTACGTTGTATATGCTGAATCCTGTATAATGAGTCCTATAGCAAATCTTAAGAGCCAAGGTGGCGCAGTAGTTAAATGCAGCACTGCAGGCTACTTCAGCTGACTGTAGTTCAGCAGTTCGGCTGTTCAAATCCCACCAGGCTCAAAGGTTGACTCAGCCTTCCATCCTTCCGAGGTGGGTAAAATGAGGAGCCGGATTGTTGTTGGGGGCAATATGCTGACTCTGTAAACCGCTTAGAGAGGGCTGAAAGCCCTATGAAGCGGTATATAAGTCTAACTATTGCTATCTTCCTCATCAGTCACCTGAGTTCATAGGCATGTTATCTCTCCTTGAATATACTATTTATTTTTCACTTCCCCAAACATTCAGGCTAAACTGATTGAGGTTTGTTTTATCTAGGAAATCCAATCATAGAATTTTATAAACAAGCAATTATGCTAATTTTTCACGTTGAAAGTTTTGCATGCTGAAAACTAAGGGGCATTTTATTTACTTTAGTAATTCTATTTTGCTCCATCCCATCCCGTCCCATTCCTGTCCCATCCTCATTCCATTCCATTCCATTGTTCTTGCGGTAGTAATTGCTTTTTTTTGTGTGTGTGTGTCTTCATCTTTTTAACTTTGAGCTTCAGGTTATTTACTGTATATCACATACATTTTAAGAATGTTTTCTCATTCCAGTTTTTTTTCCATTAGTGTTATCAAATTATGAAAACACAGTTCTATCCCAAAGGATTGCATTTGGCATTGGAGTATCTCATATGTATTTTTTTGGTCTTTAATTCATTCCTTAATCCTTCTCACTGTGACGAATTCAATCCTTTCTCATTAAAACTACAGTATTGGGTATTCGGTAGTTTTGGATTAAACGGTAAGATTGTTACTGTAAGATATTGGGTTCAGAATAAAAGTAATATACTTCACTAACTATCCAAAACTGTATGTGGTGGTGGGTTTCAAAATTTTTTAGAACCTCTTCTGTAGGTGTGGCCTGCTTTGTGGGAGTGGCTTGCCAGCCATGTGACCATCTAGGAGTGGCTTGTCAGCCATGTGACTGGGTGGGCATGGCCAACTTGTAAAATGTGGTGAAACTCACTTAACAATGCTCTTGCTTAGCAACCAAAATGTTGGCTCAGAAACTCTGGTATTTGAAGAACACAAGTCTTAACGCTGTCAAGTTAGAAGACCCTTGCACACCCAACTCTTTAGAAAAAAAAGCCCAGGGGTGTTCAAAGTTGACAGCTTTAAGACTTGTGGACTTCAACTCCCAGAATTCCTCCTCCAGTCATGTTGGCTCAGGAACTCTGGCATTGAAGAGTGCAAGTCTTAAATCTGTCAAGTTACAAGACCCTTGCACCCCTAACCCTTTAGAAAAAAAAGCCCAGGAGTGTTCAAACTTGACAGCTTTAAGATTTGTGGACTTCAACTCCCAGAATTCCTCCTCCAGTCATGTTGGTTCAGGAACTCTGGCACTGAAGTGTGCAAGTCTTAAAGCTGTCAAGTTACAAGACCCTTGCACCCCTAACCCTTTAGAAAAAAAGCCCAGGGGTGTTCAAACTTGACAGCTTTAAGACTTGTGGACTTCAACTCCCAGAATTCCTCCTCTCGCTCTTCATCTTGATGATGTGCGGACGGGTGGAGGGAGGGAGCTGGAACCGGTTCTAAACGGCACTGTAGATTCGTGGAACCTCTTCTATAGAAGAGGTTAGAACTGGCAGGATATACTGGTATACTATTGACTGACATTTTAAAATAATGAACTATTTTTGTTTCATAACTGCAGAATACACTGGAAGTAAAAATATCCCCTTTGAAAATTTATAATCTAAATTGTGATTCTTTGGGAGACAACAGAGACAAGGGGATTCAGGAAATTCCAGGGTAACAGGAGAATGCTATCAATAAATACAGCTATCTATAGCTGGGTTTGTTTGGATTTGGATTTGAATAGTGTGACATTTTTCTCTTTTGCTCCTCCCTTTGGAGGAGTCCATATCAAAGGGTAAGCTTCCCAATTAATGAAGCAGCCACTTATATGTTGGCAAGCCTGCACAGACAACTTGTGCTTCAACCTTGAAAGTGGGGTTTGGCAAAACACAGCTGATAAGGAAGACTGGCAAGCAAGGATGCCAATACTTGCTTTGTTACAGATCAAGTTAAAAGAACAGCTAAACATTAACTACTTAAGCTTTAGTTCTGCAGTGACATCTCTGCATATAATGCTAAGGAAGAAGTTTTCCAGCTGAGATTTCTGCATCTTTTTACTATTTCACCCTTTTTCTATTAAAACAAAGAGAAAGAGTTTTCTGAACTTAGAAAATCATTCTATTTATCAGTTTGGGATGAGTCTTCAGTATGTCTTGATATGGCAAGAGATATTAGGTAAGTGTTGTGGCCTGGCAGGAGCCGTTGGAGCTGCCACCAGACTCCGACAGCGAGGGGCCCTATGAGTCAGCCCTGGAGGATGTGGAGGACCCTGGACAGGGTTCCGACTCCGAGCAGGGCGCAGAGAGACTGGTTGGACACCAGGTGGCGCCTGAGCCTTTGATCAGTGGGGAGTAGACAAGAGCGAGTGATCTAGAAACCACCTGTGAGTTGTTCCGGGATGCACGCCGTCGAAGGGCTACTCAGCATCAAGAACAACTACGTAATTACAGGAGGTAATTACGCTCATCTGATGCTCATTAAGCTCCTCTCCAGATTATAAAAGAGACTGCTTGTGCCACGCTCTTCTTGCAGAAGTCAACGTTAGGGACTAACGAGAAACAAACTTGGCAGGCTGGATTGCTGCCAGAGTTTGTTTGCATTGCTGCCAAGGTTTGTAGGACTTGCTGCCAGAGTACTTATCTCTTTGTTTATTTGGCTTTCAGCCAACGAGAGTCTGGACTGATTAAAAAATCATTCTCATTTACGTTTGTCTCGGCTTTCGTTCCTGGATGGAGGAGGGGGGTCAGAACAGGTAGGGATATAGTTGCTCAACTGTATTTGTGTTGTTATATAATGACACATTCTTTGTATGTTGTCACTCTGCTGTTAATGTTATGGGAAAGATTTTAGAAGCTCAGAAAACGGTACCTAGTGATAGCATCTCTTCTTGTTTAACAGCATTAAGCCACCCTTTAGTTTACAGTACATATCCTTCTGCTAGCCAAAGCCTTTCACTTGTATGGGGCAATTTTCTCATGGAGGATTATTTTGTTCTTTAAATTAAGATCCAATTATTATGAAAGGGTGCTAAATCTCAAGCCCTATATCTATCATTTGGCTTTTGCAAATTCCCTCCATAATGACTCAATGCCTCCTCTTCTCTGTAGTAGTTTAGGGTTTGTAGTATTGTCAAACATGCTGTGCTTGGTGAGACTCATTTTATAGCAGTTAGCAATAGCAGTTAGACTTATATACCGCTTCGTAGGGCTTTCAGCCCTCTCTAAGCGGTTTACAGAGTCATCATATCGCCCCCACAGTCTGGGTCCTCATTTCACCCACCTCGGAAGGATGGAAGGCCGAGTCAGCCTTGAGCTGGTGAGATTTGAACCGCTGAACTGCAGATAACAGTCAGCTGAAGTTTAACCCTTTTAACCCTTTCTAACACACCTATATGCAATGTTTCTGTCTTTACATCCAGTTGCCTCTTCGATTTTCCTTTATAAATGATGCAAAAGTAGAAACTTGGTCCAGTGAAGTAAAACAAGACTTTGTTCTACTAAAGTCAGTTTTATTTATTTGGAGCCCACATTTCTAAATTCAGGTTCTTAAATATAACCCATTCTTGCAGTAGACTTCCTTTAACATGAACTGGAAATGGTCCATCAAGCTTTGTCGCTCTTTTAAATAGTATTTTTGTGGCAGGGATCACCATTCTAATAAAATTCTAATAAAAAAATGTAGGCAGTATATTCAGCCACTATGTTGTAACCTTATTCTCAAGGGATGGTGACAATGAGACATGATTATTTCCCCAGGCAGTGATGTGTGCTATGTTACACAACTGCCTCCGGTACATCTGCATAAACAATGCATGGAAGGAAGCTGGGAGTTTGCATTTGAAAGTGACCCAAGCATGGCACATCCTGGAGATAATGTCTAATGCATTCTGAAAGACCAACTAGAAACCACACTTGTAAAATATAAAAGGCCAGGACAAAAAATAATAATACAAGCATGAATAACTGTTAGTTGAAAGTAGTTGCCTGCAAAATAAGAGGCTCATTCCTAAAGGAAATTGATTGCCTGTTTGTGATTCTCCTTCTCCTTATGAAGAGCCGAGGTGGCGCAGTGGTTAAATGCACCACTGCAGGCTACTTCAGCTGACTGCAGTTCTGCAGTTCGGCGGTTCAAATCTCACCGGCTCAGGATTGACTCAGCCTTCCATCCTTCCGAGGTGGGTAAAATGAGGACCCGGATTGTTGTTGGGGGCGATATGCTGACTCTGTAAACCGCTTAGAGAGGGCTGAAAGCCCTATGAAGCGGTATATAAGTCTAATTGCTATATTGCTATTGCTATTCTCTCTTTGTACAGAGACAGATACATAGATATGTAAAATGCTATGTGCCCCTTTTGCTTCCAGCGGAAAGAACATGAAAGAGGGGAAAAGCAGATGGGGGGAAGGAACGGGGGAAGGTCGACTGTGAATGGGGAAAAAAGGAGAACAAAACTGGGACGAGAAGGAGGTGAGAGAAGGAGATTATTGGCGAAGGAAGGATGGGAAAAAAAGAGATTGCTATCTACAAGTAGAAAGTCAGCAAATCAGGAATTTGCTAAGTGAGGAAAAAGCCCTGTTGTCTTCGGCAGTTCAACTATTACTGAGCATTGCTGCAGAGAGACAGGTGGCCCTTTGGCTAAGAGATGTGTCAGCTTTGATGCTTACAAGCTTTCTTTTAAGGTGAACAAGTTTTATCATTGTCTTCTTAGACAGTACTGTCATATGTCTGGGCTAATTGCAATAAAGATGATTATCCTTTTGGATCATCTGCAAAAGTTGAGGATTAAAGGTATAGTTTTGCAGTGACCTTGCTCTTTCCTGAGACACCAGTTCCGGGCAGTGTTCCTGGGGAGATAGCCAGCCCTTGAGCACCATAGTGTGAAGGTATTTCCAAGCCCCTTCCCTAATTAAACATCTTCCTGAAATACCTGGCAGGATTTTGTTCAATTTTATGGAATGTACCAGCAGATTTAAATGATTTTAATAGTAACATACTTCGTTGTTTTTAATGTGACTGTTGTAAACCACCTAGAACAGTGTTTTTCAAACTTGGCAACTTCAAGATGTATGGACTTCACGTCTGCTGGCTGGGGAATTCTGAATTGCTCCACATATCTTAAAGTTGCCAAGTTTGAAAAACACTGACCTAGAATCATTTAAACTGGCAGCCTACCACTAATCATAGCTATTAACTGACCAATTAAATGTACTAAATGCTTTGAAAAGAGTAAACAAGACAAACTTTATATACATCAACATATTTCAGGAGTAATATAATTTGCGGGATGCTGTTTGTGTAGATCGAGGATGAAGCTTAGTGTAAAAGGAAATTCCCCAGTTGTCAGGATCTCTGAAAAACTGCTCAGTATTCATATGTTTCTCAGTATTCATATATTTCTTCTTTGCTTTCCTTGGTGAACTGAAAGTATTTATTGATACATCTATGGTAAAAAACAGGATAAAAGCATGATTTATTTCTTAATTACTCAGATCTTAAATCAATTCTTCATCCTGCCTGATTTCAAACAGTATTTTTTTTAATACTCTTTCCCCAAAGAATTTGTATGTGTGTAACTTATTGTCCATAATTAATGAATAGTGTCTGTGGTATCATTGGATGACTTCCATGAATAAAATAGCAATTAGAGATCCAACAGCATAATCCTGTTTTAAAGCCACATGTTTTTCAGTGACAGCATATACATTTTCAGTTAGAAGTGAAGTGATAAAGGGATGTTTTCAATTAATAATATCAGGTTTATTTCTGTTTATCTAAACCAATTCTTGGTTATCAGGATTACATTAATGCACAATCAATTTATTTCTCAGTAAACTGTTTAGTGATTCAGTCTGATTTGTAATTTGTTTAGCAAATGGCATCTACAGAGATCATGCAATTACTGATATACAAATTTAGTTTAAATAAAGCTCAATATATACTGTATGTATACAAGATTTGTAGACAATACAATGTAGGAGATAATATATTAAATTAAGATAAAACCATAATAAAAATCACCATTATATGGAGCTATAGAATTGCATAGAATTATCAGCCCAACTGATGTTAAACAATGAGATTAATATGATACTTTAAATTCTGAGGATCCCCCCACCCCATATTCTCACACAGCCCTTCTAACAATAGTTCTGTAAAGTAGATCAGTGTTGTAACTTTCTGAGATTTATATGTTTACAGTGACGTGCAGTGAGGTTTATGGCTGGTGAGGCAGCAATTTTTTTAGACTTGTGGACTTCAACTCCCAGAATTCCACAGCCAGGCATGCTCAGTTCCAATTTAAAGCAACAGCATTTGTTTTTCTCCTTTGCTAAATAAGTTTCCTTCTTTCTTTTTCTTTTTCTTCTCCCTTCCCCTCCTTCCTCCCCCTCTCCCTCCCTCCCCCCTCTCTCAAACACACACACACACACACACACACACACACACACACACAAAGTTGCACCAGGAGGATGAAGTTTGAATTCCTCCCCCTCCCTACGACCCACATGCACCTTTTCCAGCTGTTTCAGAGAGGATTTCAACTCTGCTCTTGCCTGTCATCATGAAAAGAAAAAAAAATGTAAAAGGAAAAAGGCAAGAGCTGAGGTCAGGCTGAGCTAGTTGCTGCCAGAGTCACCGTGTGGATGACTCTGCTTAACTGTTTAAAAAAATGCTCTAAAAAAGCGCCCTCTACAGGAGGAGGCAGGAGAACGACGTGCCTCATCTACATCAGGAATTTTTCGGCTTTTAACCCTTGCTTAACTCTGCTGGAGTGATCATAAAAAGTCAGACTAGATGAGGCACGTCGTTCACCTGACGCCTCCTGTAGAGGGCGCTTTTTAGAGGCTTTTTTAAAACAGTTAAGCACTAAGCAGAGTCATCCATGGTGACTCTGGCAGCAACTAGCTCAGCCTGACCTCAGCTCTTGCCTTTTTCCTTTTACATTTTTTTTCTTTTCATGATGACAGTGGTGAGGCTCTGCTTCCCCTGCCTCCCCTGACTGCACGTCGATGAGTCCATCTTGTGAATTGATGGCAAAAGGTGAAATTTGAACCAAGCAGCTGATTTGACTAAGTTTTTAAGACAAAAGCACACGCCCCATCATCCCCATTTCTGTGGTTTAATCTTGTTTTACTATAAGGAGCCTTTTGTAGGATTAGTTCGCAAAAAAAAAACATTGCAACTTGAATTCAGAAAAGTAGTTTGCCTCCCCTTACTTCTCAAACGTAGCTGGCATCTTCACCTTCCATTAAAACATCATTGTGAGCATCTCCATATGAGCCCAAAATGAATTCTTGCCATAATTGAAATGTAGAAGTGGAGAAGATTTAATACTGTTATGAGAGACACAGCAGGCCCTGCTTGATGACGGCTGTTGCAGCATTGAGAAAGCTAAATTTAGATGTGTTGGAAATTCTTTCATGAATTTCTGCCTTGCTTGTGACTGTTTCCTCGTTGTTATTATTATTTTTTTACCTGGAGCATGAAACAGATTTAAATGAATAGTGACAGGAGATGTGGGAAAGTGGAAATGAAGCTAGGTTCCGATTAAATTCTGGATACCGCTTAGCCATTATTGATGTCTGTAATCCCCAGCCACCTGCCCTCTTCATTGTTTGAGGTAGCTTCAGTGGAAGTTAGACTAGGGAAAATGGGACATTATAAGAAGTAACATGCTATATTGCTTTTGGAGAGAAACCTGCTTCTTCAATTTCCCTTCTGTGACTTAAGCTGCAGCAAGCTGCAGACTTAATTGTTTTAGCAAGTAATTTTCCTTTTTACTGTGAAAAAAGTACCCCCCCTTACAAGTGTGTGTGGCGTGTGTGTGAGTGTGTGTGTGTGTGTGTGCACGTGCCAGTGGTGGGTTTCAAAAATTGTTCGAACCTACTCTGTGGGTGTGGCCTCCTTTGTGGGAGTGGCTTGCTGCCCATGTGACCGGATGGGAGTGTCTTGCCGCCCATGTGACCGGATATGAAGATGCCGACGACACTTGTCAGAACCACCTTAAATTACCTCTCACACAGCACTGGCATGCATAAGAATAGGATGTCAACTTGTTTTTTAAAAGGCATCTTTGGTTTGCGTTAAAACAACTTCAACACACGCAATGTTCTGATTGCACCACAAACGCAGTAGTCATCCTTACCTTTCACAGAGGCACTGAGTTTTATAAATAGGAGCATGATAGTGTAGAATAATCATATCCAAGGACCAGTGGTGGGTTTCAAAAAATTTTGGAACCTCTTCTGTAGGTGTGGCCTGCTTTCCGGGTCCACTGGTGGAACCTCTTCTAACCGGTTCGGTAGATTTGACGAACCGGTTCTACCGAATAGGTGCGAACTGGTAGGAACCCACCTCTGGTGTGTGCGCACGTCAAAAATATTATTGCCTTAGGACTAGAACAGATATGAATAAATAAATAACCAGGACATTACAAGCTACAACCAAGATGATAACAGCTGAATGATCTTTACATGTTTATGAACAAGAGCTTGGGGAATAAATGCTGCTAGAAAGAAAATAAAATGTAGAGAACTCTTGCACTATATACATTGCAGCAGCATATTGATTAATTGATTGATTGATAAGGTGACACCAAATCCGTATAGATTCTTATTAGTCACTGTCTCTGAAAGATTCATTCCCTAATTTCAGATTTTCTAACAGTGTGCCTATGGGCCTTTGTAATTGAGTCCATCCCCCTTTTCCTTCTATTTTTCCCAGCACCTCTCAAAGGATATGACTTTGCAAAGTTATCGCCAAAATAGGATAATCTGAGATAATCAAGTGACTGGATTGATTTGATCTGTTTGTTGATGTTCTGATCTTTTCAGGGAATTCTCAACATCATCTCCAAAGCCAAATTTCAAAACTGTTAATACTCTTCTTCTTCGGAGTCCAAATTCACTTCTCCAAAGTGTCACAGGAAAATACCGTGGCTTGCACAATCCTGATCTTTGTGGGATATAAACACACCATGGTGTTGAATGTCTTTTTCAAGGCTGCTGTGATTGTTGTACTTTCTTGATTACTTATTCCTTTACTGTTGATATAGGGTCCGAAAGGGCAGAAGTTATCTACCACTTCTACATATTCATTGTCAATTTTAAATCTGGTTTTTTTACCTGTTGTCATTGGTTTAATCTTTATATTTAATCTTATTCCCCTTTTTCGTGGTATTTCTTGACTTTCTAGAATTTTTCAGATCATTTGTGTTCTCAGCTATTCGAATAGTATCATCGCCATATTACAGGTTATTGATGTTTCTTCCTCCAGTTTTAAAATCATACTCATTTTATTCTGGTCCAGTTTCTCTCAATATATATTCTTCATATAGGTTGAATAAGAATATGGGACCTTGTCTTACTTTCTAGCCAATCTACAGCCAGTCTGCTTCACCATATTTCATCCCATCGTCCAGTGCGATCCCACAGAGTTGGCCTCCTCAGGGTGTCGTCGGCCAGACAGTGTCGGCTAGCGACCCCCAGGGGGAGAGCCTTCTCTGTGGGAGCCCCTTCCCTCTGGAATGAGCTGCCCCCGGAGCTTCGTATAATCCCCGACCTCCGGTCCTTCCGACGCGCCCTAAAAAGTTGGCTTTTCCAGCAAGCCAGCCTGGCCTGAACAAAACAAAACAAATTATTGATCACTGTTAATTTTAATCCATTTTTTAAAATGTTATTGTGAATCTTAATTGTGTTTGTTTTTTGGATATTTTATCTAATTTTTTTTAACTTTTGTAATATGTCTTTTTTTTTTTACTGTTGTACACCGCCCTGAGTCCTTGGGAGAAGGGCAGCATATAAATCCAATAAACTAAACCAAACCAAACCAAACCATAACTATGTATAGATTTTTGCATGAGAACAGTAAGATCTTTTGGGAGTACCATTTTCCTAAGGATATAACATAGCTCGACATGATGGATACAATCAAAGGTCTTTCTTTTGATGTATTGATTTATTTGGGTTATTCCTTGGCTTTCTCATTATCCACTATAGCAATAGCAGTTAGACTTATATACCACTTCATAGGGCTTTCAGCCCTCTCTAAGCGGTTTACAGAGTCAGCATATTGCCCCCAACAATCCGGTTCCTCATTTTACCCACCTCGGAAGGATGGAAGGCTGAGTCAACCTTGAGCCGGTGAGATTTGAACCGCTGAACTACAGATAACAGTCAGCTGAAGTGGCCTGCAGTGCTGCACTCTAACCTCTCCGCCACCTCGGCTCTCGACTAACAATCTAACTATGGACTAACAATCCCTTTTGTTCCTTTTATCTTTTTTGAAATGAGCTTAAATATAGGGCATATCCTTTTTCAGATGGAGCTCTCCTCTATTGAATTATTTTAAGCATCATTTTGCTAGCATATTGAATTAAGGGCATGAAATTTTGTGCGTGCTGTTCAGCCTTATTAACATTTTTTAAAAAATTCACATTTCTTCAACTTTTCTATCAGTGCTACTGAAAATGATGGATATACGGTCGAGATTATATCCCTGCTTCCCCACTTTCTTATACTAATGGTAGAGTTCATTTGATTTCTATGTGGTCATATTGTGATATCCACACATATAGTTGCTATTTTGGCAGTTTGTATTGTGTTAGCGATAAAGAAATCATTCGATTGGCAGAAATTGGCAACTCATTCTTCTGCTTCATTTCTGTGTAATAGCGCATGCAGTCAATTACATTTTCCTCCTTATTATTTCCAACTTTGGCACTCCAGCTGTAATCATAAGTAACACATCACATTTCAGATTGACTCTTGACCATAAAACTTGTCAACTTCCTCTTCTTCTGCATCTGTATAAATATGAATAGACATCATAGACACATTAAAGCAGTGTTTCTTAACCTTAGCAGCTTTAAGATGGGTGGACTTCAAGTCCCAGAATTCCACAGCCAGCCTTTGCCACAGCAAAGCTGGCTGTGGAATTCTGGGACTTGAAGTCCACCCATCTTAAAGCTGCTAAGGTTAAGAAACATGGCATTAAAGGGTCAATGTCTAATTGATATTATTCAGTCACTGACTATATTGTACTCAACTACTGTCTTTGTTGTATCCTTTCTGGGTATGAGACTAATGCGATTTCTCTCTTTTTTTTTAGTGTCCTGAGCACTAACATCTTCTCATTGAAATGGTACAGGTCTAGTCTATTTTAGTCTCTGATGCCTAGCATGGCAATATATTGTTGATCCGTTTCATCTTTCATTGTGTTGAGCTTTCCCATGTTCGTGCTACTTGCATCCCATATTCCCACGTTAATTCTGTCTTTGCACCTTCAGATTCTCTAAATGGCACTAGATGTCCTGAAGACTTTCATTTGTCCTTGCCATAAATATCCTAAAAAAGATTCATAGTTCTATCTCAGCAGCATGTGAGGGCCATCCAACCTAAGGAGCTCACCAGTCAGCACTGTTGTGGCCCAGCAGGAGCCGTTGGAGCTGCCACCAGACTCCGACAGAGTCAGCTCTGGAGGATGTGGAGGACCCTGGACAGGGTTCCGACTCCGAGCAGGGCACAGAGAGGCTGGTTGGCCACCAGGAGGCATCTGATCCTTGGACCAGTGGGGAGGAGACAAGGGAGAGTGAGCCGGATACCAGCAGTGAGTTGTTCCTGGATGCCCGGCACCGAAGAGCTAATAGGCGTCAGGAACAGTTGCACAGTTACAGGAGGTAATTGCACTCAGCTGGTGGTCATTAGGCTCCTCTCCAGACTATAAAAGGACTGCTTGTGCACACGCCCCTCTTGCAGAAGTCAACGCAGGAACGAATGTCGGAGAACATGATTGTGAGCTTGGCAGGCTGGATTGCTGCCAAGCCTTATCTGTGCTGGATTGCTGCCAAGGACCTGTCTGTCTGTTAATTAAATGCCGTAACTTATCTTTGGCTCGGAGTGTGTTGGTGTGGGACGAGGGGGGTCAGAACACAGTGCTATATAGTCAGGAATAGTATTCAGTATGCACCCAGCAAATAAACAAATATTGGTGATGGAAACATTAATTTTCCTTAGAAATAGATATCGGACTATAAAGAGTTTAAAATGGAATCTAATAAATGTGACTTTCTGAACATAGCAGGCAGATGCAACTGGATTGTGGAGGGATATACAATTTACTAGAAGGATGAGCTCACGTTGCAGCATAGACCATCTGTAAGACATGGAACGAAGCAGGCTTGTGGTCTTTGAGGTTAGCTGAGATTGCCATTTATTCTATTCCTTACACCCAGCATACAAATGAAGGAAACGCGGAGGGACTCCACCAATTACATGTATAGATTTCCCCCTCCGTTGAAGAGCTGCCAAATCCAGCTCTGATTATTTTAAGAGAAGGTTTTGGCGTACCATAACTGAGCTGGTGCTGATTGATATGTATGAAATATTTTTTTTTTAATGTATACATTGCGGATGCAAATGAAATGTTCAAAGGCACACTTATACAGGGGTTATCTTCTGTCTGCATAATAGATCAGAGCGTTGTTTGGTTTAAAGTATCGTCTGCCTTAAATAAGATGTAATAAACAGCAGATTTTCAATTATGTATAATTAGTAGACAATTTTCCTACATGCTTACATCGTTTTAATCGTATTCCTCTGTAACTATTTATCATTTTACTAACATTGAGATTTAGATCGCCCCAAAAAAACAAACAAAAAAACCCCCCAACATCAATGAAATCAAATTATATTTTGCAAATTGTTACTGGAAGGCATTCCTAAAGATGTATTTATCTGTAACTGAAAAGGCTAGCTAGCAAGCCAAATATCCCAATATTGTGGTACCTTGTTGTCTTTTATTCGAAATATATGTGCCTCAGTAGCTTCATAAGACATATGGTTGTGTAGAAAATGTTAAATGTTTTGTAGCAAAGTGTTGTGGCCCAGCAGGAGCCGTTGGAGTTGCCACCAGACTCCGACAGTGAGGGGCCCTATGAGTCAGCTGTGGAGGATGTGGAGGACCCTGGACAGGGTCGACTCCGAGCAGGGCGCAGAGAGGCTGGTTGGCAACCAGGAGGCGCCTGAGACTTGGACCAGTGGGGAGGAGACAAGGGAGAGTGATCCAGACGCCAGCAGTGAGTTGTTCCTGGATGCCCGGCATCGAAGAGCTAATAGGCGTCAGGAACAATTACGCAATTACAGGAGGTAATTGCACTCAGCTGGTGGTCATTAGGCTCCTCTCCAGACTATAAAAAGACTGCTTGTGCACACGCCCCTCTTGCAGAAGTCAACACTGGAATTAATGTCGGAGAACATTATTGTGAGCTTGGCAGGCTGGATTGCTGCCAAGCCTTATCTGTGTTTATTGCTGCCCAAGCTTGTTTGTGCCGGTTTGCTGCCAAGGACCAGTCTGTCTGTTAATTAAATGCCGTAACTTATCTTTGGCTTGGACTGTGTGTTGGTGTGGGACGATGGGGGTCAGAACAGCAAAGTATGGTCTAAAAAGAGTTTTGAGGGTCTTTCTATTAAATATATGGGCTTTCTTTTTAGCCAAATAAAGTTTGAAACAGGATTATCTAGGGGTTTGGGGATGGTGTCAATGTCACATGCATGAGTATGGCTTGTATCAAAATGCCTTGCCAACATTGATACACACAGACATATTGGACAATGCTGGTTTGCATCCCTTGAAATACTGTGATACAGAGGTAACAGCAGGATTCGTGTGCATTAGACAAGCAGTCTTCCTTTTTCAGGCAATCTCAGTTCTCTCCATCACTCTGTTACCAAAATTCCTTTTGCATCACTGAGAACCAGGGGTTGGTTCCTACCAGTTCGCACCTATTCGGTAGAACCGGTTCGTCAAATCTACCGAACCGGTTAGAAGAGGTTCCACCAGTGGACCCGGAAAGCAGGCCACACCTACAGAAGAGGTTCCAAATGTTTTTGAAACCCACCACTGATGCTTGGATTTGATTATTCTACACTATCATGCTCATATTTATAAAACTCAGGGCCTATGTGAAAGGTCAGGATGACTACTGCGTTTGTGGCGCAATCAGAACATTGCGTGTGTTGAAGTTGTTTTAACGCAAACCAAAGATGCCTTTTAAAAAACAAGTTTACATCCTATTCTTATGCAGGCCAGTGCTGTGTGTGAGGTAATTTAAGGTGGTTCTGACAAGTGTCGTCGGCATCTTCATATCCGGTCACATGGGTGGCAAGCCACTCCCATCTGGTCACATGGGCATCAAGCCCCTCCCACAAAGGAGGCCACACCCACAGAGTAGGTTTGAACAATTTTTGAAACCCACCACTGCTGAGAACCCTCTTGAAAAGAGCATCCCAAAATTGTGGCCTTTGTTTGAGGGATTGAGAGGACTGAGGACTGCAATGGGTAACCTAAACATTGCAGAGGCCTAAGGCTCTTAGATCTCCCCCAAAATGTGGGTGATATTTCCCATTCCTTTTTAAATCTAAAAGAAGCCAAAAAGATCTATTCTACCCATTCTGATAAGAACTTGGTATTTCTGGCCATAATCACTGTGAACCCCTCAGAAGCCAAAATAATAACCATTCCTAAAATGTACAGTGAGAAGAAACGGCTGCATGTTTGATTCATACTGTTAGGTAAAGTTTTGTGATACTGAATGGAAGCAGGCATCTTTTTAAAAAAATCAATATTGATTGTACAGATTTTCAGGGGCTAAAACTTGATTTAAAGATAACTTGCTTGTGGTTTACGCTTGTTAACTCTTGCATCAAAAAAAGATATTGTTGCATTATTTCAAAGTACATATTGCAGAACTGAATAGTATTTACACATGGTCATCTGAAGAATAGGAAGAGGATTGTAATTGAAGCTTCAAATTATGTAAATTGCAAAGTTGTGAAGAAAACAGACATATAAAAAACATTCTATGATTTTATTTATTTAAACTTTTTAAAGTATAACTAAAAATACAAAGTAAGAAAGAAGAGAAAATAAGAAATGTAATAAAATAAATAAACCATCTTTAACATTTAAATATTTCCCCATAAATCTTTAAACTTTTATTATACTTAATATACTGTCCCCCCTCTCAATATATGACCATATCACATCGGTCAAAGAACTCTCAAATTTCTTACATATCCAGTATAGAAAGTCTGTTGTCCATCTTTCAGATACATTCTTTGGACAATCCAATACACCTTAAATACAATTTTTGATTAATCAGACTCAAATCCCTAGATACACTACCATTTTAACATTTTTAAGGACATAAAATCATTGATAGACTTTGTCAGAATTTCTAGTTTTTTAGTCCATGTTTGAAAATATCTAAAAAATGTCAACATTAAAATATGTTTGAGTTTTTGATAGAAATATAGAAATATAGTATAGGTTTTATTTCTATTATTTCTGTTCATGATTGCATTCATCTTCACACTGAGACATGGCTGTGCTTTTTGGACTGTAGGCCACAGCAAAATATGTAGAAATCAGAAATGTTGAGCATCATGTAAATTAGGGATCAATAATTAAATGGTTTGATCTTCTCAATAGTAAGCTATTGCCTTTTTTTTTTAAATAACACCACCTGTTGTAAACAGGAAGAGTATTTTTAGATTGCACATGATAAAAGCTGACCCAGATGTGACATAGGAAAAGGTTCAGACAAAGAAAAAAGATACAAACTGCACATGTACAGGAAATCTAGTCTCTTTATTTCATCAGCCAGCATATTTTGAGAATTTCTTTTTGGTAGATTCATATAAATACCATCTGTGATTTGTAGTTTTCCATTAATAGAATTGAATAGGTTTAGATGTCCTGTTACTGAAAGAACACACACACATACACATATATGCACACATACACACACACACACACACACACACACACACACACACACACTTAGTGTCACAACTCCTGGTATGCCCAAATATGGGAGGAAGCTCACTGCTTCCATTCTCTGTCTATCGGCTCGTCACAAGAGACCATCCAGACAGAAACCCAATATTTTTACTGTTGCCTTTGTTACATTTGTGTTGTATTTCTGCTGATAAATAAATAAAGGGAGACTAGTATAGATCTATTTCAAGCTATTTAGCTCTCATCAGCTAGCCATACCCTTACTGGGATTCGAACCTGGGCTGTATTACATATTAGGCAGATGTGTTAACCATATTTGGGCATACCAGGGGTTGTGACACTAATTACATACCTATTTCCCTGGCTCAGCTGATAAGGGAGGAGAGCCTGTGGCTTAGTGGTTAACACATCTGCCTAATATGTAATACAGCCCGGGTTCGAATCCCAGTAAGGGTATGGCTAGCTGATGAGAGCTAAATAGCTTGAAATAGATCTGTACTAGTCTCCCTTTATTTATTTATCATCACAAATACAACATATACATACATGTATACATACATACATACATATACATATACATATACATATACATATACATATACATATACATATACATATACATATACATTAACTCAAGTATTCTAACGTTGATGGTAATAATTGTTTTGTTGCTATTACAAAACCAAAATATGTTTACTTATAACTTATAACTTATGATAACTTATAAATAGTATGACCCAAAGTGATTGTAGTGCCTTTTCTTTAAGATGCTGCTGCTTCCTCCATTTCCTCCCCCCCCCCCAAAAAAAAATCAGTAATAAACTTTGGGGTCAGTCTTATGTATCTCCTGCAGGATCTGTTCTTTTGCTGGCTTCATGGTATCTTTAGTAATAGGCTGTATTCCTTTATATATCCCATTTTCCTAAGAGAATCAAACAAGTTTAAACTTTAATAGTAAAGCAGTAGCATTGTACAAAGTATGTATATGATAGTTTCCCTTTAAAGAGATACATTACTAAATCTACCCCTCTGTATTTAATTACAGAAGGATGGGCTCATTCCAAGGGCTGCCATGTTTTTTTTCTTTCTTCTCTCTTTTCTTTATCTTATTCTACATCCCTTTTCCTCCCCCCCCCCTCTGTAGCAATAGCAGTTAGACTTACATACCGCTTCATAGGGCTTTCAGCCCTCTCTAAGCGGTTTACAGAGTCAGCATATCGCCCCCACAGTCTGGGTCCTAATTTCACCCACCTCGGAAGGATGGAAGGCTGAGTCAACCTTGAGCCGGTGAGATTTGAACCGCCGAACTGCAGAACTGCAGTCAGCTGAAGTAGCCTGCAGTGCTGCACTCTAACCACTGCGCCACCTCGGCTCTAAGTGCAAAGTTTCAGAAGAGCATGAATAGATGACATATTCCTCAGCCTGCTTTGTCCTGCTGGAAATACACCTTCGTATCAAAAGTAGTGATTTCTCCCCCTGCGCTGGCAGAAGCTGGGTAGGCCAGCTTCCTGCTGCGCCTCATTCCGTCTTACACAAACATCTCTCTTCCAGTTGGCTGGCCTGTGCTTTAGCGGGCATAATCCTCATCTCCGTTTTCTGCCTTCCAACAATCATTTCATATTGGACTGTTGGGATGCCTGCCCTGAAAAGCTGGACGTTTGTTTGGATTTTGTTCTTTTTCACAGGCTCCATAGTGGAATGGAGAAATGCTGGCTGTCCCTTTGTCCTCCTTTTTCCTTTTCACTGGGTGAAATAGACGGTGGCTCTGCCAAGTTTCCTCTCCAAGCCCAAGTGACAAGAAGAACTGTAAATTTGTTGTCATCCTGAATAAACATGCCCACAGAACAGGAAGTAATTGGGGCTGGCATGGGGAAAAGAAGCAAGGATGCTAGCAATGGGGGGGGGGGGTTTGTATTAACCACTCTTCAGGCAGAAAACCTGGCCCTACTGCTGAGCACAGTGGATGAAGAGATTGAAATTCCGAAAAGCACTTCTTAATCTGGCTTCATTTCCAGCTGTTTTATACCCAGGAGACCAGCAACTGAAGGTTGCAATATAGAAAATCCTGCAGATTCAATACTATGCTATTGTGACTTCAAACCATTGTTAAACAAATTATTGTATATGTCAAGGAGTACCTGTATTACAGCGCAGAAATTTAATTTAGAGCGATCCTTTTCATTCTGACATCTATTCCGCTTTGATGTTTAGATTCAAAAACAAATTTATCTGGTTAGTGTGAATTCTTAGATTGGAAAACAACGCCTTGCGGAATTACTTTTTGAACAATGCTAATGTTTTTATGCTATTGCATGATTTGAGCTGGAGCCATGGTAGGTCAATCATACCCAATCTTCATGACACGACAAATGGGCGCCTGACAACAGCGCACCCACAAAACCGCGGCAATAAAACCGTGATGTCGACAGCGCACCCACAAAGGCGTGCTGACAAAAGAGCTGCGACAGAAGCACGATTATGGTTAAGGTAAGGGTTAGGGTTAGGGTTAGGTTCAGGGTTAGGGTAAGGGTAAGGGTAAGGGTAAGGTTTAGGGTTAGGTTCAGGGTTAGGTTTAGGGTTAGAGTAAGGGTTAGGGTTAGGGTTATGTTCAGGGTTAGGGTTAGAGTTAGGTTTAGGGTTAGGTTTAGGGTTAGGGTTAGGTTTAGGTTTAGGGTTAGGGTTAGGGTTAGGTTTAGGGTTAGGTTTAGGGTTAGGATTAGGTTTAGAGCGCGCTTCTGCCAGCGCGCTGTTGTCGGCACGCTTCTGCGCTCATTCATCGGTGCGATTTTGAACTTGTGGTTTTTCCCCGCAGTTTCGTCGGCGTGCTTTTGTCGAGCGCCCATTTGTCGGTGAACCCCCAATCTTTAGTTACTCAAAAAGTTGTGCTTAAATCCCTTGATTTAAATCCATCTCAACTGGACACGCTCAGGTATTCAGCTTCATCAGAAAAAAACAAACGTCGCTTCTACTGATCCATGAGATCCACTAAAGCTGGTGTAGAAAGCTTATTGAAATATGTTTTCTAAAATAAACACTAAAGAAACACATATATTCTGCCTCTTTTGAAACCACTATGGAGATGGCAGATGGCAGGAGAATGATGGAAGCATTTTTACTGAGCTGGTTTACATTTTTTCCAGGCCAAGATGCGGAGGGACATAAACCAGCAGTGTTTGGGAATCCACCTCCTTTCTTCCTGCTTCCCGCATGTTTCTAAATAAACTTATTAGAAAAACAAAATACAATTTCAGCATCCCCTCTTTCCTGGGGAGCTAACCCTATAAAAGACAAGACTAGAACTTCTTAGTAATTGGGGAAATGTGAAAAAAAGATGCAATCTGGCCAGTAGCATAGCTTAAATGTCATACTTGGCCCTGTGTACATTATCAGGACAGCCTGCTTTCCATTCCTTTGTATTCTGGTAATAAAGCCCAGGGTCTCTAGCTTGGGACTTTTAGAAATATTCTTGTGCTGTCTATGGACCCCCTCCCCAAGTCATTATATAGCGTCTTTGGAATTTCAGAGCAATCTAATGTGTGTTTTCATAACCTTAGTGCTCAGCGTAGAAGAATGTATACTGCAGTTTATTACAACAATGCTGAATACCCCTTCAAAGAAATAAAGAAAGCACCCCAGAAACTATCCAACAAAACAGGACACTGTGTAGTGTTTACTGTGAACTCCATGACTTTCTTGTGAGCTTGGGTCTATCAGTCTCCCCAGCATGAAGCCAATTTACCAAACACATTAAGGGGGTATGAACCGTATCAACATATAAGGAGCTTGTTGTATGCATTCTCTTTTAAATGGACATTTTCCATGCAGCCTTCCCTCAAAGGGAGGGGACACCATGCCTTTGCTCTCTGAAAAGCTGAATTCTAGCAGACATTAATTACGTATTTATGGCCAGTGATGTTCTCTCAATTTGGTATCTTTGGGGTCCTCTAGAAGTGTTGGGCTTAGGTTCCTCTTGTGACTCAGCAGAAGCTTGCTGTGAGTTGCTTCGGGATGCAGGAATAATGAGCAGCTGTTGCTCGTTAGGGTCTTCTCCTGCAGATAAAAGACGGATGGTGCCAAGCCTTAGTTGCAGAAGTCAACGTCGTTCATCGTCCGTGGTTCATCGTTCGTTTGTTCGTGAGTTCAGTTTCGTGATTCAAAGAGGCACTTGGATAAGTGATTTGCTTTCTGTAAACCTGATTCAAAGAGGCACTTGGATAAGTGATTTGCTTTCTGTAAACCTGATTCAAAGAGGCACTTGGATAAGTGATTTGCTTTCTGTAAACCTGATTCAAAGAGGCACTTGGATAAGTGATTTGCTTTCTGTAAACCTGATTCAAAGAGGCACTTGGATAAGTGATTTGCTTTCTGTAAACCTGATTCAAAGAGGCACTTGGATAAGTGATTTGCTTTCTGTAAACCTGGTTTGCTGTGTAACTTTTTGCCAGAGACTTTATCTACGTTTATTTTGGGCTCGCAGCCAGCTTGAGCCGGGACTGATAAAGATATTTCCTTTGAAGTTCGGTCTGCCAGGACTGATAAAGATATTTCCTTTGAAGTTCGGTCTGACTGTCGTTTGTGAACGAGCGAAGAAGGGGGTCAGAACAGGTTCCTGTTATTCAAAAGCCGGTTACATTAATCTTTAAACTTTAATAGGATTTGTATGCCGCCCGCTCCCTAGGGACTCTGGGCGACTCACAACAAGCAAAAGCATTTAAAATATTTAAAAATACAAAATTAAAATCAATACAACATCCATACCATCAAGTGGGGCTGGAAATTAATCAACAGCCCCAGGCCTGCCGGAGCAACCAGGTCTTGGTGGCTTTATGGAAGGCCGGGAGAGTGGTGAGGGTCCGGATCTCAGCAGGCAGCTCGTTCCACAAGGCCGGTGCAGCTACAGAGAAGGCCCTCCCTCGGGGAGCCGCCAGCCGGCATTGTCCAGCCGATGGCACCTGGAGGAGGCCCAACCTGTGTGATTTTTTTTTTTAATTCCCTTTTTTCTTTTTTCTTTTTTTTTTGTTGTAAATGTGTTTTTATTTTCCATTTCATTTTCGTACAGTCACATATATACTGTGCATAACTGGGGCCATATAACATTAAACAATAAACACAGCCATTCCTCTTGTCGACAATACCCCCAAAAATAGAAACCCAATGTACCTCTTCGACCCTCCATACACCCTTTCTTTCGCCCCCCTCCAACTTCCCTTCTTCCCTCCAACATTCCCCTCTAACCTACTTCCCCTCCCCCTCTACTACTCCCCTCTCCCAGTACACTCCCTCCCTTCCTTCTCCCCCTCCCTCCAGTCCTCTCTCCCACCCTCTCTACCCCTCTTTCTTCTATCCCTCTACTCCTTCCTTCGGTGTATTTCTACTATCTATTAATATATTCAGCTTGTCCTATTTTTACAGTGGAATTAAAGAGCAACAGTATACAAGTGCCGTCACGTTACTTTAAAATCTAGCACATACTATATATCCCCCCTCCCCCCTAACACCCCACCTCCATTCCCCCCCCGACTTCCCAGAGCCCGTAAACGGTATAGATTTTTAACAAACACAGTCTAAAATATATTGAGACAAAGGAAATAAAAAAAAGAAGTTAATAACATCTCTGCATTGAACTCAGCTTCTTCCTGTTACACTAACTTTGAGCAGTTTAGATTATTCTTAATCTTAAGCATAGGCTATCTGTAATTTCTTAGTCCCATATTTGTTTTGTATATAGTCAATCCATTTTTTCCAGTCTCGTTTATATCTCTCATTTGAATGGTCTTTAAGATATGCCGATATTTTAGCCATCTCGGCTAGGTTTGTGACTTTCAATGTCCATTCTTGAGTTGTAGGCAAGTCTTCCTTCTTCCAGTATTGCGCCACCAACAGACTTGCTGCCGTTATTAGGTGCAGAACCAAATTAGTCTCTAGCGCTGTAAAGTCAGTACATATACCTAGTAAAAATAACTGAGGAGTAAACTTTATCCTTCTTTTAAAGATATTTTGCATAATCCACCACATTTTTATCCAACCTGTGTGATCTTATTGGTCGTTGGGAGGTAATTTGCTTTAATTCATTGTTTCAACCCTTCCAATTCCTATAGCATTGAAAGTAGTTGACTGGACAAAAGTTAAAAATACTTCCTATATTTATACGAATGCATTAATTGTTGTTGTATGGTATTATATACATTTGTATAAACCACGTAACGTACAGTAACTGAGATAGGCTTCACAATTCCTTCCCTTCCCTTTGTTCTGCTTTATTAAATAAAGGCAAAAAAGGATAGTGGTTAGGCTGTTTGTTTGGAGTTGTTGTTTGTGCCTTTGGATCAGCCTTAACGTCAAGTGACTCCCTGGAAAAGTCCCTGCCTTCTTGGCAAGACTTCAGAAGTGAGTTTGCCAACGCCTTTTTCCTAGGGCTGAGAGAGAGTAACTGGGCCAAGGTCACCCAGCTGGCTTTGCGCCTAGAAGTTTAAGGTTTTTTTTTTAAAAAAAATCTCTTTAAACATGAAAAGAATACAATTCCAACCAAATGTTTTCCTAACTTTGGTTCTTACTTGCACCACCTCATTCAGCAAATTGGATCTCACATCTGCAGCAATATGTTGCAAAAGCTGATCTGATCTAGCACTAATCTTTCACAACCTGGTACCCTCTAGATACGTTGAAGTACCAATCCAGAATTTCTAACTGGAGTAACTATATCTTTTTTCACTGTGTTTTATATTGCCAATACCTGTGTTCAGTGTGTGTGTGTGTGTGTGTGAGAGAGAGAGAGAGAGAGAGAGAGGGAAAGAGAGAGAGAGAGAGAGAGAGAGAAAGAGAGAGAGATGATTAGGTGTCAGAAAGTAACAGAATAACAGAATTGGAAGGGATCTTGGAGGTCTTCTAGTCCAACTCCCTGCTCAGCAGGAAACCTTATACCATTTTAGACAAATGTTGTCCAATCTCTTCTTAAAAACCTCCAGTGTTGGGGCACTTAAAACTTCTGGAGGCAAGCCGTTCTACTGATTAAATGTCCTAACTGTTAGGAAACACCTCCTCAGTTCTAAGTTGCTTCTTTCCTTGATTAGTTTCCACCCATTGCTTCTTGTTCTACCCTCACATGCCTTGGGGAATAGTTTATAGCAATAGCAATAGCAGTTAGACTTATATACTGCTTCATGGGGCTTTCAGCCCTCTGTAAGCGGTTTTACAGAGTCAGCATATCGCCCCCAACAACAGTCCGGGTCCTCATTTTACCCACCTCGGAAGGATGGAAGGCTGAGTCAACCCTGAGCCGGTGAGATTTGAACAGCCGAACTGCAGAACTGCAGTCAGCTGAAGTGGCCTGCAGTGCTGCATTTAATCACTGCGCCACCTCGGCTCCACGGAGTTTGACTCCCTCTTCTTTGTGGCAACCCCTGAGATATTGGAACACTGCTATCATGTCTCCCCTAGTCCTTCTTTTCATTAAACTAGACATACCCACCAAAGTATTGAAACAATATTTTGTAGCAGTTCTTGTTCTCATCAATACAAAAATGCAATACAAACTGAGCCTTATGACAACGTTCTTTTTCTATACTTGTGGTACATCATCATCTTCATAATCATCACGTCAGATTTGGATTTGTTTGTCACAGAAAGATGTAAGAGCTACGAATTGTCCATCAAGGTTAGCAATTTTTTTCTCTCTTCCCAAATAGGGCAAGAAGTCAGAATCATTATTCCTTAATGGCTGATATTTAGTAGAACCTGAAAAATCCATAATGCAGAGTTCTGGGAGATTTTCAAGTACTGTCTGTATTTAACATCCTGCTGGTCTCATGATTTGCTTTAATGGGCAAAGTAAAAAAAAACGCATTAAAGCATACACTCATTCATTGTTCGCGATGTGCAACATCGGCAAAGAATGTGTTCAGTTATCCAAATTTGACAAAACATGTGGAATTTGATATTAGCCTCATTTTATTACCTCCGTGGCGTTCGGTGTCATAAAACCACCTCTGGTGATTTTGGCCTCCGTTGCCAAGTGGCAAATTCGTTTGATTTATCAGTCAGTTGAGAGAGTGTTTCCGCACACCCCATAAATCAAGTCCTGTGTTTCTTTTTCTTGTATCTTATGGCCTAGATTTTATTTAAACCTGTGATTTAATTTGGTAGAATGATATCCTCAGGTCAGGGTCACCATGGAAACACTCAGTCAGATACCCTAAGCAAAAAAGAAGGACTATAATATAGCTGCCAAAAAATCCCCAAAATAGAAACCCAGAAAAAGCATATATGAGATTGTTGGGCTTGCAAAAGACTGTCAAAAACTTAGCTAGTTGGTGCCAACTTGCCAATGCTCCTTGCCAGTTATTTTGTCTTCCTGAGCTGCTAGCATATTTTTGAGTACACATCTTGCACCCATTTGGTAAAAGCACCATCTGTAATGCATTCTGAAAGGATAATTGTATCTGGTTCACAACATTTGTGACTTTTTAAAAAAAAAAGGGGGGGGGGCTTTTAAAAATCACATTCTGAGTATTGCTTCCCTCATATGTTTCCTATCATATTATGGCAGCAAGTGAAGGAGAAATCAAATCTGGGAGAGAGGGGATCGTGCATTGTGTTTCACCCCTTTCCCATCAACAACGTTTTTAAAATATTGCTTAGACTTTTGCAACTTTCTATGTAGAGTAAGCAGAGTTACTTTGAAGTACTGAGCCCATGCAATTTTCATTTTTATTTTATTTTTTGGCTAAGAGAAGGTTGTAGCAATACAGATGGAGGTTCGAAAGTCAGGTAGAGAATCGACTGACAAATAAATGACAAAAAGTATGTGAATACAATATTATTATTATTTTTATTATTATTATTATACAATTGTATCACAGCGGCCAGTTGTTTCGCTGGATTTGGCATTGGTTACTAGTCGGGCCCCACCCAGGGGCCTAGGACGTCGTAACGTATTTTCGTAATATGCGTGCAGATCCAAGCAGTGCGGCTTTTTGCATTTGACTGATGGTGATTTTGTCAATTTTTAACTGTTTTAAATGTAATTCCAGTGCTTTTGGTATAGCACCCAGTGTGCCAATTACCACTGGAATTACCACTGCTGGTTTGTGCCATAGTCGTTGAATTTCGATTTTTAAGTCCTGGTATCTTGCGATTTTTTCATGTTCCTTCTCGGCGACCCTGCTATCACCTGGTATTGCGATGTCTATGATTGTGACCTTATTTTTCTCAACCAGCATGATGTCTGGTGTATTATGCGCCAGTATTTTATCCGTTTGTATGCGGAAATCCCACAAGATCTTGACCATCTGATTTTCGGTGACTTTTTCAGGCTGATGTTCCCACCAGTTTGTTGCTGTTTTAATATTATAATTTTCGCACAAATTCCAATGGATCATTTGTGCTACTGAATTGTGCCGCAATTTATAATCAGTCTGCGCGATTTTTTTACAGCAGCTGAGTATGTGATCAACTTATTATTATTATTATTATTATTATTATTATTATTATTATTATTTAATTTATTTAATTAGTTTGTATGCCGCTCGCTCTCAAGAGACTCAGGACGGCTTACAAGTAAAAAAAAAAGGGGGGGAAGGGAAGGACATACAAAAACAAGACAACATTAAAAGATCACAACATTCACAACTTAGGATGGGGCTGGACAAATTCAACAGCCCCAGGCCTGCCGGAACAGCCAGGTCTTGGTCACTTTGTGGAAGGCCGGAACAGTAGTAAGGGTCCGGATCTCCACGGGGAGATCGTTCCAGAGGGCCGGAGCAGCTACAGAGAAGGCCCTCCCCCGGGGGGTCGCCAGCCGACATTGACCGGCAGATGGAATCCGGAGGAGGCCTAATCTGTGCGATCTTATCGGCCTCTGGGAGGTAATTGGCAGCAGGCGATCTCTCAGGTAACCAGGTCCGATACCATGTAGGGCTTTAAAAGTAACGACTAGCAGCTTGAAGCGTGTCCGGAGACCAATGGAAAGCCAGTGCAGCTCGCGGAGGATAGGTGTAACGTGGGTGTACCTAGGTACACCCACTATCGCTCGCGCGGCTGCGTTCTGGACTAACTGGAGTATTGAACACTCTTCAAGGGCAGCCCCAAAATAGAATTTACTTTACAACCTTAAACATTGCTTCTGAGCTACAGTGGCACCTCATCATTAATTAGTTCTGGGAAATATGATCAGTATGAAAAATGCTGAGTACCAAACAATTTTTCCCAAAACAAATAATGTAGTGAATCGCAAAGCAGCCAACACCAACAAGTTCTAGCTTATCCGTTTAGTACCAAACAAATGATGAGTACTGGGAAAAATTTTCGTGTCAAAATGCCAAAAAAGCAGATGAGTACCAAGGTACCACTGTACTTATCATGTTGGTTTAGCAATTTTAGCCTAATAAATTACTTAGGCTGCTAGCCTCTTTTACCTTTGAGCAGATAAAGCAGTAATTGAGCAGTAATATAATTTGCATTTTTTAATTTATATTTTTAAATACTCAGCCTGGTCCGGGTTTTTCTTGAAGGCATTTATTATGAACTTTGGACTGAATAAAGGAATCATTTCGTCTTTCCTTCAAATTCTGAAGGAGAAACGTTTACTTTTAAACAAGGATTTTATTTGCTTTCCTGATTTTTCTTTTTTTGTTTAATAGAATCTTTTCATTTTCACTTTCATTCATCTTGCAGCACCTATATCTGGAACAGTCTTGTTTAAATTTTATGACAATAGCTTTAATTATATTGTGAGGTTTTTTTTTCATTTTGGCAACAACAGTTATCATAAATCTAACATGAATAGCCTGCACTGCATGTATATTAAAACTCCCCTGTCTCTTTGTAACCTTTAATTGGGCAAAACGGTGCGTCACATGGTAACAATTTTTGAATCAATATGAATCAAATGGGTCACTTGAAGAATGTGTCCCAAAATCTGGGACTCATTACACCCAAGGAATTGAAGTTTAGCAAAGTTGTGTCTGCTTCAATGCCACCATGCTTTTGCATTGCCACACTGCCACGGTCAACCGTAGGCAGGCAATTTTCATTAATTCTGTTTCTCTGTTGTCACGAGAAAACATTTCTGAATCCCCAGCGGGTTACAGATTGTCTAGTTCTTCCTATAAGCCAGGAGTGTCAATTTCAATTTCATTGAGGGCCACATGAGGGTTGTGTTTGACCTTGAGGGGTTGGGGTAGGCGTGGCCAGAATGGGCATGGCCAGCTTGACGTCAATCCTGTCGGGGGTGCCTGTGGTGGCCCGAGCACTCTGCCAGCAACAACAGGCTCACAAGCTCCATTTTCAGCTGCCACAGCCTCCTGCAACCTCTGCCAATGAAAGCGGAGCTCAGGAGGGCTGAGGCCCTCCTTTGCTGTTTCCAGGGCGGCCTCACGGGGCCAGATCTAAGTACCCCGCGGGCCAGATCCCGCCCCCTTTGACTTTGACGCCCCTGCTATAAGCTATTAGAAAGAAAATATCCTCCCTAGCTAATATAGAGCTGAGGTGGCGCAGTGGTTAGGGTGCAGTACTGCAGGCCACTTCAGCTGACTGCTATTTGCAGTTCAGCGGTTCAAATCTCACCGGCTCAAGGTTGACTCAGCCTTCCATCCTTCCGAGGTGGGTAAAATGGGGACCCAGATTGTTGTTGGGGGCGATATGCTGACTCTGTAAACCGCTTAGAGAGGGCTGAAAGCCCTATGAAGCGGTATATAAGTCTAACTGCTATTGCTTTTGCTAATATTGTTGATAGAAGCATAATTCTAGCAGAAAACCAACGGGTGCTTTTCCAAATCATTTTGGAAGTGCTACTCCTAAATTTGGGATTAAATAATACATTTCACTGCTCAGTGAATATACTGGAGCTCACATTAGTGGAAAAAGTCCATAATGCAAAGCATTGTGAACCCCCCCCCTCCCACAGCTACATTTACTGGCAACATGAATCTAAAGTAATTCCAAAAATATCTTGTTTAAACTTCTAACTTGGTAATACTGGGAGAAGGTTGGGAAATTTAACCCACACTGGCTCCTTCTTATATAAACTATAATCCCCTGAGGTCCTATATTGTTCAGACGTCTCTTCCAATGTAATATATTTTATATTTGTTAGTCCATTAAAGTTTGGCTATTCTGTTCTTTATGCTGTAGTATGTATTTATAACAATGAGGTTGTTTATGCTGATTACAGACAATCAGCATTGGGATAAATGTATTGAGCTATAGCTTGATTAGAGAAGGTCTGACATCTTTTCCTTAAGAAAAATTAAGAATTTTGCAGTCAGAGAACAGGGTTGATTTTTAAAAAAGTCGAATTCACCTAAAGGTGAGAAATTGTAGTAAATTCCTACTGGAATGATATAATTTTCTTTAAATGGCAGCTAACATTTCATAGCAACTTTCTTTGTGAAGATAGAGAATTGGTGAAACAATCCCTTAGCTTTTTTCCCCCCACTGTAATATAATTCAGATAAGTTGGAAGAAGTTGAGAATGACTGATAAATCTTATTTTGTTCAATCAAAACAGCTAAAGATGCAGCATCAAAATTTATTGTTTTTATAGGCAAGGATAATTCATGGAGAAAGGCGGAATTTAAAGGAAGGCAGTTTTAAATAAAAGTAGTACAATCAGCTATCTAAACTTAAATAGGCTAGTTTGGATTCAGTGCCTCTTCAGAATTTATCACAAAGCGAATAATTGATGACAGATCATCAGATCTTCCTGTTTGAATGTTGTTTAACCTATCAGGATTCCTTGACCATTATTATCATTATATTATTATTATACAATTGTATCACAGCGGCCAGTTGTTTCGCCGGATTTGGCATTGGTTACTAGTCGGGCCCCACCCAGGGGCCTAGGACGTCGTAACGTATTTTTGTAATATGCGTGCAGATCCAAGCAGTGCGGATTTTTGCATTTGACTGATGGTGATTTTGTCAATTTTTAACTGTTTTAAATGTAATTCCAGTGCTTTTGGAATAGCACCCAGTGTGCCAATTACCACTGGAATTACCACTGCTGGTTTGTGCCATAGTCGTTGAATTTAAATTTTTAAGTCCTGGTATTTCGTGATTTCTTTATGAAAAATAAAAATAGGCCACTTCAGCTGACTGTTATCTGCAGTTCAGCGGTTCTAATCTCACCGGCTCAAGGTTGACTCAGCCTTCCATCCTTCCGAGGTGGGTAAAATGAGGACCCAGACTGTGGGGGTGATATGCTGACTCTGTAAACCACTTAGAGAGGGCTGAAAGCCCTATGAAGCGGTATATAAGTCGAACTGCTATTGCTATTGCTACTATGTCAAAAGGTCACAAACGTTGGCCCGAGAACCTTTGACACTGAAGTCATTATAATTATGAACCAATTGTTGAGTATACAAATGTAAATCTCCTGACCATGGGAATGCTGCAAGGATCGTAAGTGTGAAAAATGGTCATAAGTCACTTTTTCAGTGCTGGTGTAACTTTGAACAGTCATTAAGTCATAGTAAGTACCTGTCAGGGGTGGGTTTCTTGCCCCGTTCCAACCAGTTCGGTTGGAACGGGGCCGGCGGTGTCCTTGTGCACATGCGCAGTGCACGCATGCGTACTAGCGCCTGTGCGATGCTCCAGCTGCTCCTGGAGGATCGCGCAGATGCTGTATGCATTCTGCGCATGCGTGGAAGTGCAGAACTCGTCAAAACCGGGTAAGAAACGCGGGCGGGCGGGTGGATCCTTCGGCGTTCCCGGAAGTTACTTACTTCCAGGTTCGCTGACCAACCGGTTCGTGGGGACCGCCACGAACCGCCTGAAACCCACCCCTGGTACCTGTACTCTGATCATCCAGAGCAAATTGGATAGACTTTTTAAAAATCATATATGCATGCATGTGCATAGCGTTTGATCATCCATGTGTCATGTTCAGTCAGTTGCAACTGAGAATACAACCTATAGCAGTGAAACCCAGGAGTATTTCATGCGTGCATATTCCCTGCTTAATGAATTCAATAGCAATAGCAATAGCAGTAGACTTATATACCGCTTCATAGGGCTTTCAGCCCTCTCTAAGCGGTTTACAGAGAGTCAGCATATTGCCCCCAAAATCTGGGTCCTCATTTTACCCACCTCGGAAGGATGGAAGGCTGAGTCAACCCTGAGCCAGTGAGATTTGAACCGCTGAACTGCTGATCTAGCAGTAGCCTGCAGTGCTGCATTTAACCACTGCGCCACCTTGGCTCTTGGCTCAGTCTTAACTCTCCAAGATTCTGAAAGTTCTAATGCATAAAACATTATAGAAAATACACAGATTCAACATCTAGAGTCACTAGGATCTGAATATATAGTTCAAGAGGGATTGTGCACAATGTTTTTCAACACATTCGGTCAATACAGCTGTCTTGTGAAATTGAGAAATGAACTGTGTGAATAAGGAAGAAAGGAAGAAAGTTGTGGCCTCATCTATTTTGCTTCTGAGAACATCTCTAACCACATCTGAAATGGTGCCTGTGCTAAAATAAACACATGAAGACAGAATTTGCCAAAGAATAAAAATTCTCTTTACTCTCCCTTACTTACTTACTTACTTACAATGCCAGAGATTTATCTACAAAGGAAAGACCTTAAGGGTCTACCAACCTCCTGTTCGAAAATGTTATTATTGTGTGGAGAACAATGTCTCCTTTGTTTTATGTCAAGAGCACAGGAGATCTTGTATCTCGGCGTACAATTGTGTGATCATCACATATGCTTGTGTCTCAAAGTTGTTCCTTTGCTGTGGGCTGCAAGATATTGTCAACTGAGATTAGTGAAAAGGAAAAAAAAAAACAAGAAGATTTATCACTTTTTCCTCTTCCCATGCTAGATTCATAAATGTTTAAATGCTTATTTTCTCATTTGGTCCTTTTACTTTCTAGTGCAGTAGAACAGGTGTGAATTGTAAATGCATTGTATTTATATGACTTTGAATGAAGAACAGTAGGATAAAGAAAAATGAAAACTTGTAATGCCTTGAAACATTTGGTCAGTTTCATTTAAAAAATATATATTTTTAAATAGTATAATGTCACTAGATATTTAACAAGAAGAGCCCAGGCTTTGATTTATAAAATGCTTCTTCAGTCGGAATCCACCTTCGAGTCACTCAAAGGTGTGAAGAAGTGCTTTCCTTTATCTGTTTTAAGTGTCCTTCTACTGATCTTCATTGGAAGACTCTCAGTCCTAGGGTCCTAGAAAAAGACGGTCTTCAAGGAAGTTTTATTTTATTTTTTTCCCACCTTTATTATATTGTTACAAATAACTCAAGGCAGAAAATATATCTAATACAGGTAGTCCTTGACTTATAACAGTGCATTTAGTGATAGTTCACAGTTACAAAGGCACTGGAAAAAAGTGACATCAATGTTTTTCACAGTTATCATCTTTGCAGCATCCCCATTAGTGGTGGGTTTAAAAAAATGTTTGGAGCCTCTTCTGTAGGTGTGGCCTGCTTTCCGGGTCCACTGGTGGAACCTCTTCTAACCGGTTCGGTAGATTTGACGAACCGGTTCTACCGAACTGGTGCGAACTGGTAGGAACCCACCTCTGATCCCCATGCTCATGTGATCAAATTTCAGATGCTTGGCAACTGGTTCATACTTATGACCATTGTAATGTCCCAGGCCTTCTGACAAGCAAAGACAAGGGGGAAACCAGATTCACTTAACAACAGTTTTACTAACTGTACAACTGCATTGATTCACTTAACAGGTCTGGCAAAAAAAGTCAAAAACTCACTTAATAAATGTCTCACTTAACAGAACTTTTGGGCTGAATTATTGTCATATGTTCAGGATTACCTGCATTCCTTCCTCCCCACAACAACTCTGTGTGTGGGTTGGGTTGAGAGAGCATAGTAAACCCAAAATCTCCAAGCGGGCTTTCATAGCTAAGTTAGGACTTGAACTTACAGCCTCTCATTTTCTAGCTTTCTATCTTAAACCACTGCTGACCAAACTGGCTGTCATCTATCTACTTTCTCAATGCCTTACTCATTTTGTACACTTGGTCTTATCCACCTCAATTCATCCGCCCCATCCTCATCCCCCAAAGCTAAAGGGGTTCACCGACAAATGCGCGCCCGACAAAAGCGTGCCGACAAAAGGGCAGTGAGAAAACCGCGACGTCAAAAGCGCGCCGACAAATGTGCACCAACAAAAGCACGCCATCCACAAACAACGTGAAAACAGCGTAATAACCCTAACCCTAAACCTAACCCTAACCCTTACCTTAACCCTAATCGCGCTTTTGTGGGCGCGGTTTTGCCGGCGCACTTTTGCGGCCACGCTTTCGACGTCACGGTTTTCTCGCCGTGGTTTTGTCGGCGCGCTTTTGTCGGGCGCGCATTTGTCAGGTCACGTGCTAAAGGGACTCAAATGTTCTACTCATTTCATGTTTTTAAACTTTAAACTTTAAACTCCATGATCCCTTAATTACCCTCTTTTCCACTTTTTCCAGTTCTGTTATATCCTTTTTAAAATATGGCAATCAGAACTACATACCAGATATGAACATTTGATAGATTTGTATACAGACCTTACAACTTGGCATTTTTTATTTTCAGTCCCTTTTCTAATAAATAACATATTTCCTTTTTTAACAGTTGCTGTCTAAGTTGGCATCTCCATTGTGACCTCAAATTCTTTTTCTTTTTTTTGGGTTCTTCAGGCCAATTATCAGCAACTCAGAAACCATCAGTGAATACATGAACTTTTGCCCCGAGTTTCTTCTTTTTTTCTTCTTCTTCTTCTTCTTCTTCTTCTTCTTCTTCTTCTTCTTCTTCTTCTTCTTCTTCTTCTTCTTCTTTTACATAAACCACATTTGTCATTTAATTGACCATTGAGTTTGAACACATTCTCCTGCGTTGCTTCTCAATCACGTTGAATTTTTACCTCACAGAATATTTTATTATCATCCATAAATATGGCCAGCTCACCATTTAAAAGGCAAGATATTTTATGAGAAGGTTAAAAGCATCAGTCCCAATACTGGCCTTTGAAGGGATCGGTTTCTTAACCTTCCTCCGTTAATACAATTTTCTATTTTTTTTTCCAATTTGTTTAACTTTAAAACCACTCAACAATCGGTTAAACGGATGAATCTTGTTAAGCCACGGTTGCTAAATTTACTCAAAAGCATTTGATGAGCAATTTTGTTAAAACCATCCTGAAAGTCTTAAGACTATAGCATTGATAGAGTTACCTCCATCCATGGGCCTGTCAACACTCTAGGAAAAAGTTAGTGGAGAAGGATTTACTTACCTCCCAGAATAACATTTCCTCAGCAAGTTTTATTTCTCTGTGTGCTGAATTACTTTTTCTTTGAATGTTATTTCTACCAATTTACCTGGAAGAGACATTAAGTTAACCTGCCTTTAATTTTCCAGATCTCCCCCAGTTCCCTTTTTAAAGATTGATATCACACTGGTTACCTTCTAGTTCTCTGGCACTGAGCCTGATTTGAAGGAGAAATGAGGAAGTCAGCAGTTTCATGTCTGAGCTCTTAAGAGCACTTGGGTGAACGCCATCAGGACCCGGTGATTTGTTATTTTTTAATCCCTCAAAATGTCTTAAAATACGGTTAAATGAAAAAAATCATGCCTCCTCCTCTATAACTGTAGTTTAAATTGGGATATTTTAATCAATTAAACAGGAAAATAATCTTGAAATTAGCTCTTTTGTCATCTGTGCTTACTTCCCCACATGCTCTTCACCATTGCTATGCACGCCTGCCGACAATGTGCATGTTTCTTAAAGCCATCACAAAAGAACTCCACACTTTACTTAAGTCAGCGGATCCTATGAAGGCAGCCCTTTAACTTTGGGAAAAAGTGGAAGCCCCATAGCACTGATTTAAGACTGTATGACAGATGGTGTAAGATGGGGAGATCCAACTTTACAATTGCTTTATGGGAGGTTGATGAAGTGTGAGGCTTAGCACCGTCATCTTGCACCAAGATTTCCTTTTTTCTGCTTCCAAAGTCTGCTTCATCATTGATGCAAAGTTCTGAATGTTTCAAAGTAGCACTCTTAAATTGATAGCAGTACCAGATCCAAAGAAATCAATTTGAATAACACCATCTGTGTCAGTGGTGGGTTTCAAAAATTGTTCGAACCTACACTGTGGGTGTGGCCTCCTTTGTGTAATTAATGGATAACCTTAAATATTAGATTTGTATTATTTTTCATTTCAGCAAAGCATTCATTTCTATGGCATGTAGAACGTTCGAATTATGACAGCGGGCTGGGCACAAAGGGATTAAAAGAGGCTGAATCTACATCAAGTATAAAGAGAAATATCAAAACCCATTTTTCATCAGAAACAACGCTGTCAAAAACTAAATTAGAAAAATCACCCTGCCTTGTGGCCTTCCAAGTGTCACTTCCTTTTTAGCATGGTGGAGAGCTGCAGAACTCTAGTAAGTAGTAACTTTGAGACAATTGCTTATCCACTTGGCTGAATAATTTTCAAAAATATAGCAAAGTTTTTGAAATAGGTATTAGTATCATGGGTTAGTGTTTGGTCAAAGTAATAACATAAGCATGGGTATACTATCTAAAAGTACACCAATATAATGAAATTATTCATTATAAACTAACAAACATTTTTGTTTGTTAGAAGAGCGCCAAGTTGGCGCAGTGGTTAGGGTGCAGAACTGCAGGCCACTTCAGCTGACTATTATCTGCAGTTCAGCGGTTCAAATCTCACCGGCTCAAGGTTGACTCAGCCTTCCATCCTTCCGAGGTGGATGAAATGAGGACCTAGATTGTTGTTGGGGGCGATATGCTGACTCTGTAAACCGCTTAGAGAGGGCTGAAAGCCCTATGAAGCGGTATATAAGTCTAACTGCTATTGCTATTGCTATTTTAAATTTTTTAATGAACCGTTCCATAAGATGATTTTGTGTCATACCATTAACTTCTTCAGTGGGGATCACATACTGATACTCTTAATCCTCCGTACACAAATTACATAAGTAGGTAAATTTAAGAGATAAATCTAGTGAATTACCTGATGAAACAGGCAACCATCCTTTAAATTAGCAACATCAGGAGAACAGGGTGCAGTGCATTAAAAAATATCAGGTTCTTAATAAGAACAATAAAGATTTTTCTATAAAGGGTAAGAGCCGAGGTGGCACAATGGTTAGTGTGTATCTATACAGGGAAGTGTAGTATAATATGTTCTACAGTCTCATGGTTCTCATAAGGACATGTAGTTAATCATCGTTTACTCTTTAATTTCATCAAGGACAGAGCATTATGCCTGATACATGTGAAGGTATACGTGCTATTTTAGTAATGTAAGGTAAGATGGATGTTCTGACCTCCCCTCATCCCACACCAACACACTCCAAGCCAAAGATAAGTTACGGCATTTAATTAACAGACAGACAGGTCCTTGGCAGCAAACCGGCACAGACAAGCTTGGGCAGCAATCCAGCCTGCCAAGCTCACAATAATGTTGTCTAACATTAGTTCCTGCGTTGACATTTGCAAGAGGGGCGTGTGCACAAGCAGTCCTTTTATAGTCTTGAGAGGAGCCTAATGACCACCAGCTGAGTGGAATTATCTCCTGTAACTGCGCAAGTGTTCCTGACGCCTATTAGATCTTTGGTGCCAGGCATCCAGGAACAACTCACTGCTGGTTTCTGGATCACACTCCCTTGTCTCCTCCCCACTGGTCCAAGGCTCAGGCGCCTCCTGGTGGCCAACCAGCCTCTCTGCGCCTTGCTCAGAGTCGGAACCCTGTCCAGGGTCCTCCACATCCTCCAGAGCCGACTCATCGGGTCCCTTTCTATCGGAGTCTGGTGGCAGCTCCAACGGCTCCTGCTGGGCCACAACACATGGATATATACTTATGTAAAACTGTCCTCATTCATTCTTGTGGATCCCATTGCCATTTTCCTTACTTCCTTTAGACCAAGGGATATAATAAATTTCTAGAAAATTCATAGAAATGAAGATTATATCTTTCCCCCAGTCATCATTCCCTTTGAGACACACTTAATTCCTATTGACTTAAATGGTTGCATCCATAGAGTACAGATAGTCCTTGCATACTAACCATTCATTCAGCGACAATTCAAATTTACAATGGTGTTGAAAAAAGAAACTTATGACCAGTCCTTAAAGTTGTGGTCAGTGCAGCATCTCCATAGCCATGTGATCACCATTTGGGCACTAACCACTGGTATACATTTACAACATGTCCCATAGCCTCATAATTGCCATTTGCAACCTTCACATCCAGTTCCAATAAAGTCAGTGGGGAAGCTAACAGAACATTACAAATAGCAATTAGATGAAGCCACAGTTAACGACCCATAATAATTCAATTAGCGACCAAAACTGGAACCGATGTCATTAAATCAGTGCAATTATGCAAAATTGCACTTAAGAATTGCATCCCTTAGCAACAGAATTGCCAATCCAAATTAGAGCCAGTGAGTTAACTGGCTCTGTATTCTTATTAGAAGTGGGTTTTCTGTAAATTATCAACGGGGATTAATAGTTAAATCAACTGGAGGAAAATCCATTCTAACCAAATCCATATCCTGGTTTCTACTGAGAGACCATAGTATATAAAGACACCATTGACTGATGAAGTTTGGCTGAGTGAGCTTCTGTTGGGCTATAATCTTTACATACCATATATAAATTTGAGTGTCTCAAAATCTCTGAAAGGTTCAAGGATGGATAACCACCATCTCACCAGGAAAAAAAAAAGGTTGAATAACAGACTTCCTTTGGCATTTTTAGCTGTATAATGGAGATTTTTACTTCTTGCAAATCTATCTCTTTCTCTCCCTCCCTCTTCTTCTCCCGCTCTTTGAATACACACGTTTCTTTTCATTCCACCAAGAGTAAAGAAGAGGATTGCCAAATAATTTGCATATAGGATACCAGCCAACTGCTTTTTAAGCCAAAATAAGAGAGTGATTTTTATTTTAGATCTCAACCTAGACATATGAGTTTCTCTAGTAATTAAATAGCAAGGAGTTATAGCCATGACTCACCCCTCTGGGCTGGATCACTTCTGTAGGATACCCTTGTTGAGACTATCCATTTCTTGATGTATTTCAGGTAAACTTCTTACAAACAGGAGGATACATTTATCAGTGGAATTTTCCGTTACTCTATTCCAATGTTTTTTCCTCTGGAAATGAAAAGGTGATTTAAAGTTAATAAAGGCCAAATAAAGAGGTGTTCAATCTGGAAGCCTCAGTTAGTTTTTGCCATCTGTCCAACTGGGCATTTTTCTTTTAGAGATTGAGAAATGCCACATATTAAGATATAAAGAGGGAGAGATGTTCCCTAGAGGTTATATAAATGCCAATGACTTTTGGCATTCTCACTCAAACCAGTGCAGAAAATTATATAAAAGTAGTAAATGATAAGAGCCAGATACAGAAAACTGAATCTCAGGGAACTGTTTTTCGACAAAATTCTTTGGGTTAAAAAGCACTGGCAATCTTGAGTGTATCTCAAAACCAAGGACTACTTGTTTTTTAAAAAAGAATCACTTAGCCATCTCCCTTCTAGCAGGTTGCTCTCATGGATCAAGTTACCTAAACTCCGACCAGATCCCCCGGTTTATAGACTATGGCAATTTATTTTGCAATTTACTTTAAATGGTTGACTTTTCTATCTTCTACTGATAGATTGTCCACAAAGGAACAGGAGTCATTGGTGAAAAAGTCTGTGGGGGAAAGAGTGGTATCATCTGCTTATTTACATTTCCCTGGAAATTCTTAAAATCCATAAATGTTAATATTTTGTCAGTTGTCTACAGCAATGGTCTCCAACCTTGGCAACTTTAAGACTTGTGGACTTCTTCAAGCTTCGTCTAATTATGGCCGTGCTTGCTCAACCTAGCTCTTAAAATAAGAATAGGAGATAATCACATCTAGTGGTTAATCTTTGGGATAGCTAAACTAAAAAACATTTGACATGTACATTGTCCAAACGTTTTGAGAAGGAACCCAATGGAAACATTGGGAAGCAATCCCAAAAGTGCTTTTTCCAGAGGCACCTGGACTTCCTGTGTTTTTCTTTCAAGACATTTCGCTTCTCATCAAAGAAGTTTCTCTCAGCGCTGAAGAAGCACAAATGACCTGGATCAGTGGTCTCCAACCTTGGCAACTTTAAGACCTGTGGATTTCAACTCCCAGAATTCCTCAGCCAGCTTTGCTGGCTGAGGAACTCTGGGAATTGAAGTCCACAGGTCTTAAAGTTGCCAAGGTTGGAGACCACTGGTCTAAAGTAAACTGAGATAATAGCTTGTGCCTTGTGAAGTAACAAAGCCTTTTAAAAATTACATGGCAACATGCTGTCACAGTAAGAGTCCAAACCAAGGTTTTGTTCGAGATAAGCTCTTTCAACATGTTATATGAGTGGCTGGAAAACGCTTGCCTTTTTTGCTTGGACCCCTATTGTTCTCTGCTATTGGCAAGCCTCTTTCTGTTCTGTTTGGAATGGCAACATGCCAACGCGCTACTAAGCACCCACCCACACCACGCAGAGCATTAGATGTGCCAGATTTCACACGCAAACCTTGATTGGAAATTTCCCATTCTCTAGAGCGCTAAGTTCAGTTCGCAGGAGAAACAAATCAGCATAGGCTTTCCCCCACTCCCCGTGTCATGTATTATATGACAATCCATCTCCTCCATGGTCTGCGTTTGTAGATAAAAAAATACTGGTGTCTATAATTGTTCCACATTTAAGGAGGTGCGGATAGGATTGTATACTTTGGGACAGTTTAGTTTTGCTTGAGTATTTTACCAGTAACTTCAGTTCATAGAATAAAATATTCTCCTTTATGGATAAAATGGTGTTGTTGTTTTTAAATCACTTGTGACGTGAAAATAAGTGTATTGCAAGTTCCAGAGTTCTTGGCTAAGAGACCCGAAAGAGATAAACTAAAATTAACAAAGGCTGTTGCGTTTTATGTTCCCATTAGAAACAGAGGAATAGTGGCCATCTAGGAAAGGATATTGTTAAGCAGGGAGAACAAGAATGAGGAAAGTTACCAGGAGATAGATAGATAGATAGATAGATAGATAGATAGATAGATAGATAGATAGATAGATAGATAGAGATAGATAGATAGATAGATAGATAGATAGATAGATAGATATTTGTGTTTATTTGTGCTATATTACATCTTAGGCAAACGTCTTAGCCATTAAGCCACAAGTCCTCCTCCTTACCAGCTGAAGCCAGGGAAGAAGCTATATATTTAGTGTCACAACCCCTGGTAAGCCCCAACTATGGGAGGAAGATCACTACTTCCATTCTCTGTCCTTTGGCTCGTCACAAGAGACCATCCAGGCAGAAACCCAATATTTTTACTGTTGCCTTTTTGTTACATTTTGTTGTATTTGTGCTGATAAATAAATAAAGGGAGACTAGTATAGAACTATTTCAAGCTATTTAGCTCTCATCAGCTAGCCATACCCTTACTGGGATTTGAACCTGGGCTGTATTACATACTAGGCTGACTTCTTAGCCATTAGGCCACAGGCTCTTATCCGTTATCAGCAAAGCCAGGGTGATAGGTATCTATTAGATTTTTACAACCCCCGGTATGCTCAAATATGGGAGGAAGATCACTACTTCCATTCTCTGTCCTTCGGCTCGTCACAAGAGACCATCCAGACAGAACCCAATATTTTTTTACTGTTGCCTTTTTGTTACATTTTGTTGTATTTGTGCTGATAAATAAATAAAGGGAGACTAGTATAGATCTATTTCAAGCTATTTAGCTCTCATCAGCTAGCGATACCCTTACTGGGAATCGAGCCTGTGCTGTATTGCCTCTAAGGCAGATGTGTTAACCATTAAGCTACAGTGGCTCAGGCGCCTCCTGGTGGCCAACCAGTCTCTCTGCGCCCTGCTTGGAGTTGGAACCCTGTCCAAGGTCCTCCACATCCTCCAGAACCGACTCATAGGGCCCCTCGCTGTTGGAGTCTGGTGGCAGCTCCAACGGCTCCTGCTGGGCCACAATGCCTACCTTAGACCAATCAAATGAAAGAGGGGGATCCCTGGGTGGCTTTTCTGGATCAGTCGCTGTTTTATGCACTAGAAGAAAAACTGTCTGTGCCAATCACTCCTAGGTTCCTTTAAATCAGTGTGATGCCTTAGATGAGGTGGAGAGATTATCTTGTTAGCAGTATTATATTCATCTGTCTATCCAGCTGGCTCAGGAAGCATAATCTGATTGTAACAATTCTGCCTTGCACAAAAATTATTCCCTCCAAGCTTAATAGAAAATTCTCAAGTTTTAATAATCAGTCATTTGCAGTTTGGACCTTCAGTTTCTGAATTTTCCTTTGGATTAGGGATTCTAACCAATCAAAGGGAAGATCTTCATCTGTTTGAAAAGGTTCACCGACAAATGCACGCTTGACAAAAGCGCGCTTGACGAAACCGTGGTGAGAAAACCGCGAGTTCTAAATTGCACTGACGAATGAGCGCAACAGTGCGCCGACAGAAGCGCGCTGTAAACCTAACCCTGAACCTAACCCTGACCCTAACTCTGAACCTAACCCTGAACCTAAGCCTGAACCTAACCCTGAACCTAAACCTAAACCTAACCCTGAACCTAACTCTGAACCTAACCCTGAACCTAAACCTAACGCTGAACCTAACGCTGAACCTAACCCTGAACCTAACCCTAAACCTAACCCTAAACCTAACCCTGAACCTAAACCTAAACCTAAACCTAAGCCTGAACCTAAACCTAAACCTAACCCTGAACCTAACCCTGAACCTAAACCTAATCCTGAACCTAACCCTGACCCTAACTCTGAACCTAACCCTGAACCTAAGCCTGAACCTAACCCTGAACCTAAACCTAAACCTAACCCTGAACCTAACTCTGAACCTAACCCTGAACCTAAACCTAACGCTGAACCTAACGCTGAACCTAACCCTGAACCTAACCCTAAACCTAACCCTAAACCTAACCCTGAACCTAAACCTAAACCTAAGCCTGAACCTAAACCTAAACCTAACCCTGAACCTAACCCTGAACCTAACCCTGAACCTAACCCTAAACCTAACCCTGAACCTAAACCTAAACCTAACCCTGAACCTAACCCTGAACCTAAACCTAACCCTAAACCTAATCCTGAACCTAACCCTGAACCTAAACCTAAACCTAAACCTAACCCTAAACCTAATCCTGAACCTAAACCTAAACCTAAACCTAAACCTAAACCTAACCCTAAACCTAACCCTGAACCTAACCCTGAACCTAAACCTAAACCTAAACCTAACCCTAAACCTAACCCTGAACCTAACCCTAAACCTAACCCTGAACCTAAACCTAAACCTAAACCTAAACCTAACCCTGAACCTAAACCTAAACCTAAACCTAACCCTGAACCTAAACCTAAACCTAACCCTGAACCTAAACCTAAACCTAACCCTGAACCTAACGCTGAACCTAGCCCTTACCTTAACTTAAATCGCGCTTCTGATGGCGCGCTGTTGCCGGCGCACTGTTGTGGGTGCATTGATGACGTCGCGGTTTTCACGCCGCGGTTTCATCGGTGCGCTTTTGTCATGCGCACATTCGTCAGGTCACAGTTTGAAAAGATATCCCTAAAAATCTATTCCAACGCTTTTCGGAACAAATCGCTTTTCTACTGAGCGTAAAACTGCCTTGTTGGTAGAGAGGGAAAAGTAACTAATTCCACCTTTGCTTTCATTGCTGTTAAGAAATATGCCGCTGCAATATATAGAGGGCTGTATTGATTTTTAGGAAAATGGACTGGTTTTTTTTTTCTAGTAGAATTCTGTAACTAAGGATGTATTATGCTTTCCATTAATGAATGCTGTGTAAATCAATAGTATGAATAATTATGTTTTCATGTTAGGAAGTCAGAATAACACTAGCATAAAGTGGAGTTCCTTCAGTGTGAGGATTTTAAACCTCCAACTGGACTCCGTGTACCAGCGCAACACATGTAGAAAACCATCAAGTCTTTTTACTGCATTATATAAACTGCAACTTTGTTTTCTTTTTAATATATACAAATGTACACTGTTTTTCCTTTGGAGACGGTCTTAGGCCCTTCATCGCCGAGGATTTGGAATAGCTTTGGAAACTTTATAATTCGTTTTGCTTTTAAATTTTATGAGATCATATAGACTTATGAAAGCAGAAGTAAATGACTGACCATAATGTGCTTTGACTAACAAGCTTGTACTGTAGTCTCATTTCAAATCTATTTCTGATATAAAAATATGATACAGAATAATTGTACTCAAAATCCTGTAGCAAGTAGAAGGTTGAATATTCCTCAGAAATTAATAGTAACTGGAGTATAAGTGCGTTTTAGCTGCCTTGATGTCCTGAGATATCTCATCAATTCCCTCTATGATGCTTCACTTCCCTATTCTAAATACATGCAGAAAAAATATTTTATTCTACAAGTTCCCCAGGTTGGATCTGATTAGTACTTGGATGAGATTCTTCCAAAGGGTGGGACTATAGATAGAACAGGGTGTCGAAAAACATCCCCCAAAGAAAGCTATGTGGAACGCAAAATCTTTTGCTACTCCCAAAAAATAAAAGACGCGCATTTAAGATGAATTTGAAAAATGGTATTTAAATTTATTGATTTCCATACGCGGTTTACATCCTGTTGAATTCCATTTATTGTGAGAAAGGAATACAAACTATTTTTCCGTTTTTACTTGCTCCTTAATACTGCTATAAATACTTGAAATCATTTGTCGAAACAGATTTACAAAACCTTTTATAACTCTGATGTTTAAAACATATTTTATAAATTACCAATCTTTATGGTACTTTAATTCATTATGGTTATTTGTTCTGTTTATGCTAAATGTATTCAGCTTTAGGGACCATTTTGAATTCAATTATCTATAAGTATCTGCAAGCAATTAGCATCTTATGCAGTTGGTGGCCAGGTATTATGGCAATTCTTAATCAATGAGAATTGAGAGACTGCCTGCTGCCAATTACCTCCCAAAGACCCGTCAGATCTCACAGGGTCGGCCTCCTCCGGGTTCCGTCCACCAGCCAATGCCATCTGGCTACTACCTGGGGGAGGGCCTTCTCTGTGGCAGCTCCGGCCCTTTGGAATGAACTCCCCGCGGAGATCCAGACCCTCACCTCTCTCCAGGCCTTCCGGAAAGCCGTCAAAACCTGGCTGTGCCAGCAGGCCTGGGGTTGATGAGTTCCCCTCCCCTCTCGACTGGTATGGCTGTGTGATTTTTGTGTATTTTAATTATGTGTACTGTTGTTTATGTTCCCCCCTGAGTTGTTCGCCGCCCTGAGTCCCTCCTGGAGAAGGGCGGCATACAAATAAACCAAATACAAATACAAATACAAATGACCCTTAAGTGAACGTTTTCTTCTGTTCACAGCAATATTTTTAGAAAATATATTGTTGCGCTCAGGCATCCTTTCAATCATCCAGCTCCACAATTCAAAACACAGTTCAGGCAGCAGTTGGGAAACTAAGAACACATTTACAGGATTTGGAATGAGAATTAATAGCTGATCGCTTTTTCACCAGTGTGCGTTTAGCTAGCGGATTAGTTAAGAAGGAATGAAAACAGTGTCTGGTTGGCACATTGAGAAATATAAACCAGAAATTATCCCAACATTCTTTTCCTGCAAATCTGGAAGTGTGAAACAGTTTTCAAGATAAATGGTGGAAAGGATCATCTCACGTTAACTGAAAATGGGGTAATAGATGAGTTGAAAGTTAGCAATGAGGCTGGGAGTGCAGTTAACGAAAGGAAGAGGCGAAACGGTAGTAGGACATGAGGAGAAATGGCTTCTTTGGCCAAGTCACCTACTCAATTCTTTTGTGGCCCTTCAGAATATAGGGAAATCGGGATTTTCAGTTAATAGAAAGGCTCCCTGAAAAAAAAGAATGTCCACTGTAATCACTTAGTCCCTTTTTTTAAGCATATGGCATATATGGCTGTTGTGACCTAGCGGGAGCCATTGGAGCTGCCACCAGACTCCGACAGCGAGGGGCCCCATGAGTCGGCTCTGGAGGATGTGGAGGACCCTGGACAGGGTTCCGACTCTGAGCAGGGCACAGAGAAGCTGGTTGGCCACCAGGTGGCGCCTGAGCCTTGGACCAGTGGGAGGAGACAAGGGAGAGTGATCCAGAAGCCAGCAGTGAGTTGTTCCTGGATGCACGCCATTGAAGAGCTACTTTTGAGTATTTTGAGTATTTTGAGTATTTTATTAAGATTTATAGGCCGCCCTTTTCCCTGAGGGGACTCAGGGCGGCTTACAAACATTAGGGAGGGGGTGGTTTTCTTTTACTTGGCTTCAGGACCATCTAACCTGGCCAGCCACTGGTGGGTTTACCTGTGTACCCCCTCCTGCCTCAGGGTTGTTATGAGATTATGATTATAAATAATTATGGCTACTCGTCATCATCTTCTGGACCATTGTTTTACAAGGTTTGTAATTAATATAGTTTCTGTTGCATTATACGACAGCCTGCTACTTTCTGGATATTATCCAAACCTTGAAAGCAGTTTTCTTTTCCAGTTCACATAGTTCAAGAGATGACTTCATATTAAAGAATAATAAACAGAACAAAATACACAGAATCAGGATTCAGGGTTGAAAGCTTTTGGGCCAAGACTTTCCAGCCATGCAGAGCACCATTCACTGGCATTTCAAAGGCGCCAAGCCACGAGAGCCGGACAGTGGTGAACAGGCCTTCACGTGGCTTGGCAATACCCCTGTACTGTGCCCAGCTCTTTGGGAGCCCGCTTGCAAGAGAGCAGCCGCCTGGCAACCCCCCTCTTCAGCTGGGCACAGTGCCACTCACCAACCTAGCGGTATCCCGAAGGCACCAAGCAACACGATCACCTTCCCCCCCCCCGCCCAATTCCCACAGCTTCGCACCTTCGGGATACCGCTGGGTTGGTGAGCGGTGCTCTGCCTGGTTGGAGGTGGGGGGGGTTGTCCAGGGGGCTTATTTGTGGGGGAGGGCTTATATTTTTGCCCACCAGAAAAAATTGTCATGGCCTTATTATCAGGACATGTCGTATTTTCGGGGAAACACGGTATTATTTTGATACAAAAGATGTGCTTTGTATCAGAGCAATATCTTTGCAAGAAAGTTTTAAAATTTAAGGATTGCCCTAATATTGAGCTTGTTTAGGGAGAGTTTTTTTTTTAACTAGCTAAAGCCGGGTCCTTGTTTCATAGTTATTGCCAAAAAAGGAAAAACTTAATGTGTCCATAATAATAGCCTTGCATTAAAGATTTGGATGTTCTTCGGCATAGGGGAATAAACATATCCTTCAGAATAGGGGAAGAAACAGTTAATGGCAATTTTATGTTGATTCAAGTGGTGCTAGTATTATTACTTCACAATTCAGCCAGAGAAAATAGCCTGAGAGCCAGAAAGTACGTTTTCATTCCATTTCTTCTGGATCTTTTCTCTTTATGCAAAGGGATTGGCAATGCATAACATTATCAGAGCCAAATACAATTGAATCCTATTTAAGATCTTTGCAGTTTAGATCATTGCCAGGGAACCTCCTACTACTTAACAGCATAGTTCCTTATAAGCTAAGTGGATTTTTAATTAGAATCCTAAATTTGTGTTGCGGCCCAGCAGGAGCCGTTGGAGCTGCCACCAGACTCCAACAGTGAGGGGCCCTATGAGTCGGCTCTGGAGGATGTGGAGGACCCTGGACAGGGTTCCAACTCCAAGCAGGGCGCAGAGAGACTGGTTGGCCACCAGGTGGCGCCTGAGCCTTGGGCCAGTGGGGAGGAGACAAGGGAGAGTGATCCAGAAGCCAGCAGTGAGTTGTTCCTGGATGCACGCCATTGAAGAGCTACTCGGCTTCAGGAACAATTACGCAATTACAAGAGATAATTGCGCTCAGCTGATGATCATTAGGCTCCTCTCCAGACTATAAAAAAGACTGCTTGTGACACGTCCTTCTTGCAGAAGTCAACACATTGACTAAAGAGAACTGTTGTACCTAACTTGGCAGGCTGGATTGCTGCCAAGGTTTGCCTGAGTTGCTGCCAAGGTCCTTATCTGCTTGGCTTACAGCCACCGAGATTTTGGTCTTGCTATTAAAGCACATTCCAGTTAAGCTTGTCTCGGCATTCGTTACTGGATGGAAGAGGGAGTCAGAACAGGTGCTGAGCACAATAATAATAAAAAAGTATTAGTTGAATTAAAAGAGTACATTTTCAAGCTGAAAAATATTTTTAGATAAATTCAGTTTGATTTACGCACAGTATTTTTATTTAGAGAAATGTTGTTAAGTGGATCATGGCAGTTTTTAAGTTAATAACACAGTGGTTATATGAATCTGGCATTCCCCTTGACTTTGATTGTGGGAAGGTCACAAAATGTGGTCACATGACTCTGGGACAATGCAATCTTTATAAATATATGTCAGGTGTCAAATATCTAAATTTTGATCACATGATAACATGGATGTTGCAAGAATCGTAAAAACTAGTCATAAGTCACCTTTTTTTCCAGTGTTGTAACTTCAAATGGTCATTGTAAGTCAAAGACTGCCTATATTCTGGTGCCGCTTAGCTTTGAATGAAAAAAAATTAAATCAAGTTAGTAGATTTGATAATTTGTTTCTGTTGTTTACTTGATACTCTCTGAAATGTCACGCATTTAAGTTCTTTAATTAAGGAACAAGGAAAGGACTTTTCCCCCACTTGATGTTTTTCAAAAGTTGGAGAGTTAACCCTGCCACCCAAATATGTGATGTGGTCCAAGATATCTGCAAGTGAACAGATTGAGAATGTTAATATGTAGAATTTAGAATTGAAAATGTTTCATTGGTTTCCGGTTTGCCATTATTCCTTCAATATCAAAATATATTTGCTTGTTTATGGAGATTTCCCATGTCTGTGGAGATTCTCAGTCATCCAGGTCAGTGGTCTCCAATCTTGGCAACTTTAAGACTTGTGGACTTTAACTCCCAGAGTTCCTCAGCCAGCTTTGCTGGCTGAGGAACTCTGGGAGTTGAAGTCCACAAGTCTTAAAGTTGCCAAGGTTGGAGACCACTGATCCAGGTCATTTGTGCTTCTTCAGCGCTGAGAGAAACTTCTTTGATGAGAAGTGAAATGTCTTCAAAGAAAAACCAAGAAGTCCAGTTGCCTCTGGAAAAAGCACTTTTGGGTTTGCTTCCCAATGTTTCCATTGGGTTCCTTCTCAAAACGTTTGGACAATGTATCTGTCAAATGTTTTTAGTTTAGCTATCCCAAAGATTAACCACTAGATGTGATTATCGCCTATTCTTATTTTAAGAGCTAGATTGAGCAAGCACGGCCATAATTAGACGAAGCTTGAAGAAGAATCACTTGGACAGTTTTCAGTAGACTGCATAGAATAACTTGCAAAGCGTGTTAGTATCACTTCTTCCAACAGTCTAGCAAGACATCTCTTTTATTAAAGAGGACTTTCTTGGACGACCTTTAACATTCTTTGTTTAAGTCTGCATTATTAAAAGATTGGTATTGTTCCGTAAATTTGAATCAGTGGACTCATTTTCTGTTAAAGCATCTATTTCTTTTTAATGAGGGACATTCAAGGAGACCCACCATTATTGAGAAAGAGATTTCCAACAAAGATAGGTCAAGGATATTGGTTAAATTTCTCTCCCATTCTAGACTTGACATCTTTCAGAGTGGATACAGTTTTCCTACTTGAAGAGTTGATCGATGATTGCTAGCTCATATTTGTACTCTGTGGGGATTCAATCAGGAGTGGTACCCCTACAGTGAGATTTTACTATACAACCAACCAAGGACATGTTTTCTTTAGCTTACATTGCATATTTTGGCACCCAGCCCTGATTCGAAATACCTTAGAGCTTTTTGTGATTACTAATAATGTGAATTCCTAAGGATCGTGCTTTCTGAATCCAGAATGCTGTCATGTTTCCGTAGGTGATCATGGAAATTAATAACTTTATTTTGGCCTGCCTCAATGTTTCACAGCAAGATCCTCACATAGAGAGCAGTTGATTAAAATCTGATTTCGCTATCAGATAAAAGGCCTCCATCTTTAACCCAATGCTTTACACTGACACCCTTATCTTTCAAAGTAAGTTAATTTCAAAACCATCTGGGCTGCCGGCCATGTAATTTTCTTTGCTACGCTTTTTAATAGGAAATTAACTGGCTCCTGAAAAGAAGGAAGTAATATGTATAGCAGGGAGTGAGTAATTCTTTTGCAAATGGTAGAGAATGGTTATAGTTTTGAAATAAAGGACAACTTGTGTTCTGTTGAATCTAGCAAAAAATTTGTATCTGTTAAGTTTAACTCTTTTCCTTTAAACCCAAGTTTCCAAATAGACTCTTGCTTCTACTACATCAGGGGTGGGTTTCTCGCCCCATTCCAACCGGTTCAGTTGGAACGGGGCCGGCGGCGTCCTCACGTACGTGCGCGGCGCACGCATGCGTACTAGTGTCTGTGTGATGCTCCAGCTGCTCCTGGAGGATCGCGCAGGCACTGTATGCGTCCTGCGCATGCGTGAAAGCGCAGAACTCGTCAAAACCGGGTAAGGAGGGCACGCGGCGCGCGGGCGCACAGGTGGGCCCTTCGCCATTCCTGGAAGTTACTTACTTCCGGGTTCGCCGACCAACCGGTTCGTAGGGACCGCCGCGAACCGGTTGAAACCCACCCCTGTACTACATGTATATTTTTCTCCCCCAACTTTGGATAGGTTTTTTTTTCATTTTAAGACCAATATGTATAGCAGGGAGTGAGTAATTCTTTTGCAAATGGTAGAGAATGGTTATAGTTTTGAAATACAGGACAACTTGTGTTCTGTTGAATCTAGCAAAAAATTTGTATCTGTTAAGTTTAACTCTTTTCCTTTAAACCCATTGTTCTTCATTCATCAATATCACGTTGATCTTTATTTATGTCTATCTCGTTCAATCTTAACTCTTTTGCAGAATTAATTCTGGTCAGAATTCTCTCCATTTTTTTTTTCATCCAACTCATTAATAAAAATGTTGAGTAGAAGACCCAGGACTGAACTTTCTGGCACTCCACAAAAATCCTCTTTGGAGCTTGATGAAAAACATGGATGGACTTAAATCTTTGAGTAGAATTTTCGAGCTAGCTATGTATTGACTTAATTATTATGCCACTCAGCTGATGCTGAGCTAGCTTGTTGCTGCCTTGTTGTTCAGGATATAAAGGCATGGTTTTGCTGCCATGATCGGAGAGCAAAGCTTCTTTATATTGCCTACTTCAAAGGTATTTGGCTTTTCTTTTTTAAAAGATTACCATTCTTAGATATAGCTCTTTATTTGTTCAGGCCTGACCAAATCTGCATCTGTCCTTAATCGTATGCCAAGATGTTAAAAATAGTTTTAGAGTGTAAGCATGATTTCATCTTTAAAAACTATTATATTTCCCATTTAGTAAAATAGGCAGATGGGCTTTTATCCTCTCTTTTTCTCGCTCCATTCTGGATGTTCGGTTAAGTTTCCAAATAGACTCTTGCTTCTACTACATCAGGGGTAGGTTTCTCGCCCCATTCCAACCGGTTCAGTTGGAACGGGGCCGGAGGCGTCCTCACGTACGTGCGCGGCGCACGCATGCGTACTAGTGTCTGTGTGATGCTCCAGCTGCTCCTGGAGGATCACGCAGGCGCTGTATGCGTCCTGCGCATGCGTGAAAGCGCAGAACTCGTCAAAACCGGGTAAGGAGGGCGCGCGGCGCGCGGGCGCACAGGTGGACCCTTCGCCATTCCCGGAAGTTACTTACTTCCGGGTTCGCCGACCAACCGCTTCGTAGGGACCGCTGCGAACCGATTGAAACCCACCCCTGTACTACATGTATATTTTTCTCCCCCAACTTTGGATAGGTTTTTTTTTTCATTTTAAGACCACTTCCATTTATTTAATCATTCTTTTTATGTTATAACATTCCTCACTAAAACATAGCCTTTAAAAAATATTGGAATTTCGATGGTATTCTATAATTCATATATAATTAAAACGAGACTATGCTGTCTTAATATTACATATGGTATTCAGATTCCAAATTGTAGCCCAGAGTAATTAACCACAGGATTCACTGGTGTTTAATGTGGATTAGAATGGCTTTGGTTTAATTTGGACCAGCCTTAAGACAAGTATGATTTGAAGAAAAGGCAATACATTAAACTATTCATTGAATAGTTCTTTAGTGTGCATTTATTATTTTCATAATTTGTTAAAGGCTCCATTCTGCATATCTAGGCCAGATACTAGGCCAGAACATTACTCTTTTTCCAAGTTTTTTGTTGGCATGTTGTACAACTGTACTTACTCTAACGTGCTCTACATGGGGCTGCCCTTGAAGAGTGTTCGAAGACTTCAGTTAGTCCAGAACGCAGCCGCGCGAGCGATTGTGGGTGCACCCAGGTACACCCACGTTACACCTATCCTCCGCGAGCTGCACTGGCTACCCATTAGTCTCCGGACCCGCTTCAAGGTGCTGGTCGTTACCTATAAAGCCCTACATGGCATTGGACCTGGGTACCTGAGAGACCGCCTCCTGCCGATTACCTCCCATAGACCGATTAGATCTCACAGGTTAGGCCTCCTCTGGATTCCATCCACCAGCCAATGTTGGCTGGCGACTCCCCGGGGGAGAGCCTTCTCTGTTGCAGCTCCAGCCCTCTGGAATGATCTCCCCGTGGAGATCCGGACCCTTACTACCCTCCCGGCCTTCCGCAAAGCCACTAAGTCCTGGCTGCTCCAGCAGGCCGGGGGGCTTTTGAAATACCCAGCCCCACGGTAACTGTGAATGTTGTGTATTTTAAAGTCTTGTTTTGTCTATTTATCCCCTTCCCTTGTTTATTGTAAGCCGCCCGGAGTCCTTCGGGAGTGGGCGGCATACAAGACCAATAAATATCAACATCAACATTTATTTATTCCCAAAAAGCAGCACACTACAATTCTTAACAGAAGAAAAGGGAGGAAAAAAACAAGAATGTTTTGAATGGATTTTGTCTATTTCATTTTTAGTTGTGTTTCCTGAAACAGTTTTCCCCTATGTGAAAAACTTACCGGATTTCAATCAAATCAGATGTGGCTCAGATTATATACTTCTATACGTTAGTTTTGACAGAAATGGTGCATCACAGGGCGATAAATTTTGAATCAAGGTACTTCAAATGATGCCCAAAACATGCTTAAAAAATGATATTTATAGAGAACTTACTCCAAATGACCAAACCACCTGGGCCGAAGTAGTTATTGCAATAATTCCATGAGTGCCATTGACTTCTTGATGTTTGATAAGAATGGCAGTTGAGGACATGCGTGATCAGCTAACTGCATTTGTGATATTTATAGCTTTTTGTCCTGAATATAATTTTAAAAAAATAATACAATGGGGATTTCATTCTAGACTTGTAGCTCAAACATAATATTGAAGCAAATTTAACTGCAATTATGTATCTTTCCGTCAAATTCAGTAATTTTTATTTTTCTATTCTTCAGTCTTATCATCAGCTTGATTTTCCCTGATGATGGGCTGCATTATGAGCTCAAAAGCTTTGGTCCTGATGATGGACTCAGATTGGAATCTCCGTTTATTTTGTGGTAAATGCTGTTGTCACTATTGATGCTAGAACTTATACTTTCAGTAAGGCAAGGGAACATTTCAGTGGACCGGTTGGTAACTTTCTAAGCAGTTGGGAGAACCGATCGTTGGAAGAAATCTCCTTTTGTTTTTTCCCACTTTACAGGGCTAATCCTGTAAGGAAGGCAGGAGGGAAACATTCTGGTGTTGTTACAACCTTTCTTGCACATTTGTTAAATGAATCATTGCAGTTGTTAAGTTAGTAACATGGTTGTTAAATGAATCTGGCTTCCCCATTGATTGTGAAATATGAATCAGTTGCCCAGCATTAAAATTTTGATCACGTGACTGCTGTGGAGATGCTGCAATGGTCATAAAGTGTGAAAAGTGGTCATAAGTCACTTTTTTCAATGCCGTCATAACTGTGAACACTCACTAAAGGAATTGTTGTAAGTCAATGGCTACCTGTATTTACTGTTAAAATAGTATATATTTTACTTTTTTTTTTTTCATTTTTCCATTGTATTTTTAACTTATTTTTAAAAGCACTGGTTTTTTTCTGTGATAAGGAATTTTGTCTTTCTTCTTTTCCTTTTCTGTTAGTTTAAACCAGGGGTAGTAAACCTTTTTATACGTACCGCCCACTTTTGTATCTCTGTTACAGTGGTGGGTTTCAAATTTTTTTAGAACCTCCTCTGTAGGTGTGGCCTGCTTTGTGGGAGTGGCTCCTGGGCATGTGACTGGGTGGGAGGGACTTGCCAGACATGTGACTGAGTGGGAGTGGCTTGGCAGCCATGTGACTGGGTGGGCGTGGCCAACTTGTAAAATGTGGTGAGACTCACTTAACAACGGTCTTGTTTAGCAACCAAAATGTTGGCCCAGAAACTCTGGCATTTGAAGCATGCAAGTCTTAAAGCTGTCAAGTTCAAGACCCTTGCACCCCTAAACCTTTAGGAAAAAAAAACCCCAGGGGTGTTTAAACTTGACAGCTTTAAGACTTTAAGGTTTAGATAGAACTCTTAGAGGCGGGCGGGGCGATTGGTGAGCCAGCCAATCAGTGAGCAGTGGGCGGGGCAAGCATGGTGCGGACAGGCGGAGGGAGGGAGCTGGAACCGGTTCTAAACGGCATGGTAGATTTATGGAACCTCTTCTATAGAAGGGGTGAGAGCTGGCAGGAGCCCACTCCTGCTCTGTTAGTAGTAAAATTTTCTAACCGCCCACCGGTTCCACAGTAATGGTGGTTTATAAAGTAGGGAAGGAACTTTACTTTATAAAATTTATAAAGCAGAGTTACAGCAAACCCCTACCGCCCACCATGAAAGCTGGAACGCCCACTAGTGTGCGGTAGGGACCAGGTTGACTACCACTGGTTTAAACCATAATAAATATTTCACCTTACAAGCAGTGGTTCTCAACCTTTTCTTCACCATGAACCCTGTTAAAATACCTTTTGTGACCACAGAGCATGGCCACAGACCCCCCACCCCAAGACTTAACTCAAGCTTTCCATCACAACATGTCTTCAAGCCTTCACAGCCCTCCTGTGACAACATTGTGGCCCACTCAGGGGTTCACGAATCACAAGTTGAGAACCACTGCTTGCCAAAAGTTTTGTGAAACTGGAGTTGATTTACTAAAGATGCTGTGTGTCATCATTTTAAATGCAGATAGGGGAAAGACAGAACTATTCAAATGTAACATTGGGGATTATTTGGAGGGGAGAGTTTGCAGATTGGCAAGTGGAGCTATGTGATGAGTGGGATGCGATCTTGTAAATCGGAAGTGCTATGCAGAGGTAGAATTGTGGTTGTGTAAACTGGAATTGCTATACAATGCAGATATACTGGGAGGCAAAGCAGCTAGAAATGCCAAATAATGCGGAGGAGAAGCGAGGGCCCAGGGGAGCAAAGCTAGATACAAAAATGAGAATAAAAGAACAGTTTCTAAGTAGGTGATAAAGGCTTAAATGATTTTAAAAAACAACATTTGACATTAATGCAAAAGAACTTCAGATTGCCACACCCATTTTTCCTAGGTGTATTTACTTGGCATGAATGTTCGATTTATAACATGCACTGCCATTACTTGTAAAATATGAAATTGTGGCTTGCCTATATTTCATTTATTTTCATTCATTGACTTTATAGGCCGCCCAATCCCGGAGGGCTCCGGGTGGCTTACAGAAATGAAAAAATGTTAAAAAAGGATTAAAACAATAAGATACAACAAGATTAAGAAGAAAAACACAACATGCACCCAATCAAAGGGGGGCTGGACCTCAATCAAGAGGTCAACTGCCCCAGGCCTGCCGGAAAAGCCAGGTTTTAATAGCTTTACGGAAGGCCATGAGAGTGGGTAGGGTCCGGATCTCTGGGGGTAGCTGATTCCATAGGGCCGGAGCGGCAACAGAGAAGGCCCTGCTCCGAGGCGTCGCCAGCCGGCATTGTCCCGCTGAAGGCACCCGGAGAAGGCCCATCCTGTGCGATCTTATCGGTCTTAGGGAGGTATGTGGCAGGAGACGGCCTCGTAGGTATCCGGGTCCTAGGCCATGTAGGGCTTTAAAGGTGATAACCAACACCTTGAATCGTGCTCGGAGACCAATGGGAAGCCAGTGCAGCTCGCGGAGGATAGGTGTAGTATAGGTGTACCTTGGTACACCCAATATCGCTCACGCGGCTGCATTCTGGACTAATTGTAGTCTCCGAACCCTTTTCAGGGGCAGCCCCAAGTAGAGCGCATTACAGTAATCCAGTCTTGAGGTGACGAGAGAATGAGTGACTGTTTGAAGTTGACATTAATGCAAAAGAATTTCAGATTGCCACACCCATTTTTCCTAGGTGTTTGGCATGAATGCTCGATTTATAACATGGATTGCCATTACTTGTAAAATATGATATTGTAGCTTGCCTATATAAAATTCACTGCATTGTTTTGCTTAAGAGAGAACTATTCTGGTTTGTTTTTTTTTGCAACTATATTTCTTGATCTGGACACACGTTCCCCACTTTTCCCAAATGATAAGCAGATCCTACTGGCTGAAAAGATTGCCAGCATTCAAATGAAGCAAAACACGTATTTCAACAAACGTTTCACAGAGGACTGCAGCATTCAAAATGTTTTCTTTTTTTAAAAAAAAACAAACAAATCTGGGAATCAGAGTTGCATTTATTTTTCTCCCCGAGTCACATGGGAAAAGTCTTCGGAATGTGCTGGTATTTTGCGGGTTGCTTTCCTTGGCAAGGATGTTAAAAAGTCGTGTTGTGAAGAGTAAACGCGACCTTTCAGCACTGATAAAATAAGGTCAGCGCCAAAGGTCAGTGTGAACAATGCACTGAATGGCCTACTGAAAACAACAGCTGCACATGGGAGTTCCAGCTTTTAAAAAATGGACACTATGTGCAGCTTTATACTTTGTGAAAGGATTGCACCAGCCCAGTGGTGGGTTTCGAACCTACTCTGTGGGTGTGGCCTCCTTTGTGGGAGTGACTTGCCAGCCATGTGACCTGGTGGGAGTGGCTTGCCGGCCATGTGTGTGTTCTCTCTCTCTCTCTCTCTCTCTCTCTCTCTCTCTCTCTCTCTCTCTCTCTCTCTCTCTCTCCTTCCTTTTGTCTCTCTGTCCCTTTTTCCTTTTTTTCTTTCATCTCTCTCACTTTTTCTTTCTTTTTTCTTTTTTCTTTCGTTCTTTCTTTCTTCCTTTCTTTCTCTTTCTCTCTCTCTCTTTCCTTCCTTTTGTCTCTCTGTCCCTTTTTCCTTTTTTTCTTTCATCTCTCTCACTTTTTCTTTCTTTTTTCTTTTTTCTTTCGTTCTTTCTTCCTTTCTTTCTCTTTCTCTCTCTCTCTCTTTCCTTCCTTTTGTCTCTCTGTCCCTTTTTCCTTTTTTTCTTTCATCTCTCTCACTTTTTCTTTCTTTTTTCTTTTTTCTTTCGTTCTTTCTTCCTTCCTTTCTCTCTCTCTCTCTCTCTCTCTCTTTCCTTCCTTTTGTCTCTCTATCCCTTTTTCCTTTTTTTCTTTCATCTCTCACTTTTTCTTTCTTTTTTCTTTTTTATTTCATTCTTTCTTCCTTTCTTTCTCTCTCTCTCTCTCTCTTTCCTTCCTTTTGTCTCTCTGTCCCTTTTTCCTTTTTTTCTTTCATCTCTCTCTCACTTTTTCTTTCTCTTTTATTTATTTATTTATTTCTTCTTTTCTTTCTCTTTCTCTGTGTGAGTCTGTGTGTGTGTGTATGTGGTGGGTTTCAAAAAAAATTTGGAACCTCTTCTGTAGGTGTGGCCTGCTTTCCGGGTCCACTGGTGGAACCTCTTCTCACCGGTTCAGTAGATTTGACAAACCGGTTCTACCGAATAGGTGCGAACTGGTAGGAACCCCCCTCTGCAATCTACCTCATAAAGCTATACTGTATTCCAAAGCGGCCATTCCATTTTTTAAAATAAAAAAAAACATAATTATTATCTCCATGGTCTTCTTTCAACTTGTCATGCTGCCAACCTTCATTAAAACAGGGACTTATGAGAGTCTCTGTACGTAGCAATCGTATACTTCTGAATAATGGACACTGGGGTGAGGCTGTCACCTTCTTGTGCACTGTGTGTTTCCATAGGCTGACTGGCTGCAATTGAAAATTGATTGTGGGTTTGCATGCTCAGATTAAACTAGCAATATATTGCCTTCTATGGTGTTAAGTCATTGTTGTTGTGTTGAAAGAAATGTCCTTCTGGGTTCAGCTCCAAGTGGGGAAAAAGACACTGGAGACATGGAGGCTGCTTGGAAAGATGGTTTTAATGGTGGACAGGACCACGTGGCTTGAGTCCTGAAGGTGATCACATGCTTCAATGTTGGTGGAGAAGAAGAGAAGGAAGGACTGAGATGCCAAGTCCCTGGTTTTATGCCCTCTCTGGCCTTTGATCTTGAGCTTGTATTCTGATTGGTTGTCAGACTCCCATGGGGCCATGCAGGGGCAACTCTCTAGGGCCTAGGCTGTGTTTTGAATCCAGGTTTCGCTGAATTCTCAGATGCCATGTGGTGAGTGTGTGAAAGCTAGTCATGCCTTAATTCCATCACCTTGTAGCTGAAGGGGAGAACTCTTTATTATGTAAAGGGACTGGCTTGGGCATCTTAATGGCCCATTGACCAAGCGGAATGGGCAGGAAGCTGCAGGGAGTTACTCTTTCTTTAAAACACATTTCTCCCTTTTCATATCCAGGGAAATGTAATATTCTGTCTTTTCAATGTTTCCTAGGATATTTTTCTGGGAGAGGGCTGGGTGATAACTTCCTACAGTTGTTAGTTGCAAAGTCATGTCCAACCCATCATGACCCCATGGACAACATTCCTCCAGGCCTTCCTGTCCTCTACCATCCTCTGGAGTCCATTTAAGTTCACGCCTACTGCTTCGGTGACTCCATCCAGCCACCTCATTCTCTGTCGTCCCCTTCTTTTGCCCTCCATCTTTCCCAGGATGAGGCTCTTCCCCAGTGAGTTCTTCCTTCTCATTAGGTGGCCAAAGTATTTGAGTTTCATCTTCAGGATCTGGCTAGAAGGGTTGATCTCCTCTAGGACTGACTGGCTTGATCACCTTGCAGTCCAAGGGACTCGCAGGAGTCTTCTCCAGCACCATAATTCAAAGGCGTCAATTCTTTGGCACTCATTCAGTTAACTCATTAATGAAACAATAGAAGACATGACTGCTCCATTTCAGTAATTATAACTCATACCTTTGGGTTAAACAAACCATAAAGCCCCCCCCCCAACTTCATCCTAGTGGAGTAACTCAGTAAACACACAGTTCCCTTGTTCCAGACTCCAAAACTTCAACTCTGCCCTTTAGATGCTCCATTCCTCTTAGTTCATCAGCTGTAAAGTTCTCTGGAGCCACACGGGGCTCTGAATCTGGGGGGGGGGGGCTTATCTGTCTAAGAGAATTTGTAAGGCAAACATTCCTCCAGTGAGGCCACAAATGAAATTTTTGCATAGGCCCGAGACAAAAACATATGTTCTCATCCTGAGTCTTCGTGTAAAGCTGGCATGGCATATCTCCTGAAAAATTCAATATCTACCATATTCATTTTGGAAGTTAAAAGACGTTTCAGGATGTGAAACAAACATCGGCTGTGGCCAGCTCTTAATTAAAAAAAAAATCTAAACAGTGATTTTGTTTGCTTTAGGCAAAGAAAACGAGAAACATTGAAAAATATAGGAGACAGTCAAATGCGTCTGTCTAAACAAAAGCTAATTGCTCTCATAAATGTAGGGACCTTGTTGTTTAAGACCAAGAGTTTATGTATTCTTATGAGAAAAAGAGTGGACTAAAAAGAAACAGAAAAACGGATGAAGTTGCATCCCGTAAAAGAGTTCGACTCCCCGGGTCCCTCTGTTGTTTTGTTATACAATTTAGATGCCGCGCCAAGTTTACATTCTCGGTGATTTCAGTCTATGTATTTATAATAGCAGAAAAGAATCGGCTCCAGGAATTTCAAGGGGACGTCAGTATGGTTGGTAGTGTAACTGACAGCAAGAGAGAAAGCACTGGATTATTTGTTTATCAAACAGCTAAGTGTATCTGTGGGGGGTTATTTTATTTTATTTTATTTTTCATTTTCTTTTCCTACGCTTAAGAACAAAGCAATAGCAACAGCAATAGCAGTTAGACTTATATACCGCTTCATAGGGCTTTCAGCCCTCTCTAAGCGGTTTACAGAGTCAGCATATCGCCCCCACAATCTGGGTCCTAATTTTACCCACCTCGGAAGGATGGAAGGCTGAGTCAACCTTGAGCCGGTGAGATTTGAACAGCCGAACTGCCGAACTAGCAGTCAGCTGAAGTAGCCTGCAGTACTGCATTTAACCACTGCGCCACCTCGGCTCTCTTTAGCATAGCAAGTCTATTGAGATCCTAATAAAGCATTTCTTAAAAATCCTCCTTCCTCTTCCCCTTCCATCCTTTAAGTGATTGTAATCATATCATTCATTGAGGCACTACAAAAGCAATACAGTCCTTATTTATATTTCATTTGAGTATTTCCCCAAGAGAGCCAAGATTACTTACAATTAAAAAGCACTGATTTGAATGTAGATGTCTTCACGCTTGGAGCACCTTTGTTGAAAGAGTTGAATAAATTAATCACGGCTAAGGAAATCTCTCTGATTTCAATGACTTTACATTCACCATGTCCAACCAGTGTACACATATTTATTTTGTGTGTGTGTGTGTGTGTGTGTGTGTATGTGTGTGTAATTAGTGTCACAACCCCTGGTATACCCAAATATGGGAGGAAATTCACTGCTTCCATTCTCTGTCTATCGGCTCATCACAAGAGACCATCCAGACAGAAATCCAATATTTTTACTGTTGCCTTTGTTACATTTGTGTTGTATTTGTGCTGATAAAGTCTCCCTTTATTTATTTATCACCACAAATACAACATATATATATGTGTGTGTGTGTGTGTGTGTGTGTGTGTGTGTATATATGTATATGTATATGTATATGTATGTATATATATATATAATTTAGTGTCACAACCCCTGGTATGCCCAAATATGGGAGGAAGTCTACTACTAGTCTCCCTTTATTTATTTATCAGCACAAATACAACGTGTGTGTGTGTGTGTGTGTGTGTGTGTGTGTGTATTATTCAACAGCTCACAGCTAGCATACCCAGTGCTGTCTTCTATTTTTCCTTGCAAAAAGGATAACGTATGATGGAATGGATTGAGAGAGAATGACCAGCCCAAAGTCATTCAGGGAACTTTCAGGGCCAAAGGTGGTTTAGAATCTATGTCTCCTAGTCCAGCAACGTAACCACTATACTATGCTGGCTCCTAAAGATGTCCCTGAATCAAAGGTTTTAATAGTCAATGAACTTTTCTGCAAATAAATACTTTTGAACTCAATGTGACTTGTTTCCACAGCAAAACAAATAAAAATGAATGATGAAGACAAAAGATTTGATGAAGAGATAGAGCTGGTTTACACGACAACATAAATTTGAAAATTAAATTCTAGCTGTTTCAAGATTTTATACATATATACACATACATATGTGTGTGTGTGTGTGTGTGTGTTCTATTTGTGCTGATAAATAAATAAAGGGAGACTAGTATAGATCTATTTCAAGCTATTTAGCTCTCATCAGCTAGCCATACCCTTACTGGGAATTGAGCCTGTGCTGTATTGCCTCTAAGGCAGATGTGTTAACCATTGAGCCACAGAGCTCGACTCCTTATCAGCCAGCCAGGGAAGAAGGTATATATTTAGAGTCAGAACCCCTGGTAAGCCCCAATTATGGAAGGAAGCTAACTGCTTCCATCATCTGTCAATCGGCTCGTCACAAGAGTCCATCACGACAGAAACCCAATATTTTTACTGTTGCCTTAATATGTGTGTGTGTGTGTGTGTGTGTGTGTGTGTGTGTGTGTGTGTGTGTGTGTATGTATGTATGTATGTATATGTATGTATGTATGTATGTATGTATGTATGTATGTATATATAAAGATTTCTCTGGACTATTTTAAAATCTGTGTCGTTAATTTTGATGGATACCTTTATATTTCTGGAGTAGTGTATTTTTAATACTGTCGGACTGCCCCATTTTTTTACAGAATCTGCATATTTAACCGACTGACAACATTAATTTCCTTTCTATTTGAGTGCTTCCACTTTTATTGATCTATACAAAAGGCATCATGTCACCTGCCAAGTTTCTTCACTGTTCATGCATACAAATCAAGGCAGAGACCAGAGGTGTCATTCAGCAGGTTCTGACCAGTTCTGGAGAACCGGTAGCGGAAATTTTGAGTAGTTTGGAGAACCATAAAATTCCATACCTGACTGGCTCCTGCCCCAATCTGTTCTCTGCCTCCCAGAGTCCCAGCTGATTGGGAGGAAATAGAGATCTTACAGGATCCTTCCCCTGCCACGCCCACAGAACCGGTAATAAAAAAAAATGAATCCCAAACACTGGCAGAGACATATGAAAATAAGAGACATGATAGCAGTGTTCCAATATCTCAGGGGTTGCCACAAAGAAGAGGGAGTCAAGCTATTCTCCAAAGCACCTGAGGGTAGAACAAGAAGCAACGGGTGGAAACTAATCAAGGAGAGAAGCAACTTAGAACTGAGGAGAAATTTCCTGACAGTTAGAACAATTCATCAGTGGAAGAACTTGCCTCCAGAAGTTGTGAATGCCCCAACATTGGAAGTCTTTAAGAAGATGTTGGATAGCCATTTGTCTGGAACAGTATAGGGTTTCCTGCCTAGGCAGGGGGTTGGATTAGAAGACCTCCAAGGTCCCTTCCAACTCTGCTATTGTATTGTATTATTGGTACTGATGAGAGAACTCTAACAGAATTTATAATTAAATCTAGTTCTAACAATAAACTCCCCTCTGTGAAAGGGCATGTCAATCACTCGGATATATATACCATCTTCCCTCCTGGACTGACTTCAGAAGAAATCACTCATTCCAGTTGGTTACCAAAAAAAAAACCACTGATTGATTGGTGTTAATCATCCTGATTCATCCTGGAGAAATTACTCCAAATCTTAAAGGTTATGACTTTGCCCTTTAGAGATATAAAAGTAGAGGAGAACAAATATCACAATTTAGTAGTAAAGTCCTACTCCTGCTTGCAGGTACAGTCTTATGGAATTAAGCCCTCTGTTTACTGTAGAGGTAAAATATTTTCTTCATTTAAATTTATGCGAAACATACAGAGAAATTAACAGAGAGGATACATCAGATTAGAGAATTTTCTGGAGGGTCACAAAGAAAATCCTCAGACTAGCATTGTTAGAAGCAAATCTTACACATCTTATATACCTGTTATACTTCAGTGTTGTGACCCGGCAGTAGCCGTTGGCCACCAGGTGGTGGCAGAGCATTGGATCAGAGGGAGTGTTCAGGGAAACACTTGGGAGTTGTTGCAGGATGCACCCCGTCGAAGGGTTACTCGATGGAAGGAACAACTGAGTACTTACAGGAGATGATTGCAAGCAGCTGTTGCTCATTGGGATCCTCTACTGAGTATAAAGGGAACTGTTGGTGCCATGCCCTGGTTGCAGAAGTCAACGTTCCGTTCCTTTTCTAGTGATTGTTCTTGTTCGCATTCAGAAACCGAGAGAAGCCAACTTGGATAAGTGGTTTTGAGATAAGAGAAGCCGGGTTTGCATTTTGTTATGAGTTATAGGACTTTTGCCAGAGCTATTATCTTTGTTTATTCGGGCTTGCAGCCAACAAGAGCTTGGACTGATTAAAAGAAACCTTTTTAGTTACGTGGCTTTTGGCTTTCGTTCCTGGACGGAGAAGGGGGGGTCAGAACACTTCACTGTGTGAAGTATAACAAATTCATGGAAGCCAGTGACGGCCCCACATTTTATGAATTGCAAACTATAATCCACGACCAAGCATGGTCCAAATGTTGTGAGACGTATTATAGAGGTGTCATCGCTTAGCTCCGTCCCACTCTGCTCTTAAGATATTGGACCCAGGGCCCAGATTTTAGGCTGCCATGGAAGTTCAATGGGTCACTTTGGGCCAGGTAAGTTGGTTAACCTCAGTCAGTAAGTTGGCTTTTTCCCTGACCAAACTACCTCAACAGGATATTTGAATTTGAATTTTGAATTTGAATTTTATTATTTGTATGCCGCCCTTCTCCGGGAGGGACTCAGGGCGGCGAACAACTCAAAAGGGGGAAAAGGGGAACATAGAACAAAATACAAGTAATTAAAATAACCAAGAATCGCACAACCATACAAGTCGAGAGGGGAGGGGAACTCATCACCCCCAGGCCTGCCGGCAAAGCCAGGTTTTGACGGCTTTTCGGAAGGCCTGGAGAGAGGTGAAGGTCCGAATCCCTGCGGGGAGTTCGTTCCAGAGGGCCGGAGCTGCCACAGAGAAGGCCCTCCCCCGGGTAGTAGCCAGATGGCATTGGCTGGTAGACGGAACCCGGAGGAGGCCCACCCTGTGGGATCTAATGGGTCTTTGGGAGGTAATTGGCAGCAGGCGGTCTCTCAAGTACCCAGATATCATTTTGGGGGGAAATGTTGAGCATCTGAACAGAAGGCAAGGTAGAAAGCTGATAAATAAGAGTTTATTTCTCTTATATTAGAATTATTTGATAATTTGCAAGATCCCTCCTCTCTTTCGAGTGTCTGGTAATTCAAACATATTGTATGCATAAATGTATCGTTATCCTCCCTGTTTCTAGGGCTGAAAGAATGCATCCCCTTCGCACCCTACTGCCTTTTCCTTTCCAAGGTACTTTGTGGTAGTGACAGACTTTTCACAAGCTTTTCGTGTTGGCAGAAGGAAAGATGCTGATGCCGAAACCAAATATGTCTTGGCAGACCTCATGTATGCCGATTGCTGGCTTTTTTGTTTGTTAAACAAAGGCAACTGTGGTATTTTTAGTTCTATTCAAAATACGGGAAGCAAAAATCATTTCTGCCAAGTGGCAAGGGACAGAACTGGCCAGGGGGAAAGAAATGGTTTCCATATTTCTATCAAAGAATTTTGAAAGCTTCAGTCACGTGCTGTGCTTCAATCTACTCTGCCTTTCCATCGTATATATTAAAGGCAGCTTCTTGCTTTTAACTCAGGGCCACATGGAAATTGCAGGGTTCATGTCCCCAGCATGTGAACATGAAGAGCATTCGGAGACTTCAGCTTGTCCAGAATGCAGCCGCACGAGCGATCGTGGGTGCACCTCGGTTCACCCACGTAACACCTATCCTCCGCGAGCTGCACTGGCTGCCTATTGGTCTTCGGATACGCTTCAAGGCGCTAGTCGTCACTTATAAAGCCCTTCATGGTATTGGACTTGGGTACCTGAGAGACCGCCTCCTGCCAATTACCTCCCAAAGACCTATTAGATCCCACAGATTAGGCCTCCTCCGAATTCCATCCGCCGGCCAATGTCGATTGGCGACCACTCGGAGGAGGGCCTTCTCTGTGGCTGCTACGGCCCTCTCGAACGAGCTCCCCGTGGAGATCCGGACCCTCACCACCCTTCAGGCTTTCCGCAAAGCTGTTAAAACCTGGCTGTTCCAGCAGGCCTGGGGCTAAAGAGCTTTTGCCCCCCCCCCTCGAATGGTATGGTTGTTGTGTGCTTTTAAATTGTGTATTGTTTTGTTTGTCTTTTTATCCCTTATCTGTATCCCCTTCCCTGACTTGGATTGTGAGCCGCCCTGAGTCCCCTCCGGGGAAAAGGGCGGCATATAAGTGCAATAAATTCAATTCAATTCAATTCAACCTTCAACATAATGAAGTGTTTGTGTGGTGAATGTCTATGGAGCTTATCAGTCATCCAAGTCATAGTTTTCTCAGAGGTGCTTTTTCAAAAGGCAACTGGACTTTGTGTTTCCTTGAAGATGTTTCACTTCTCATCCAAAAAGCTTCATCGGTTCTGACAGGAGTGTATTTATGTGGTGGGGGGTGGGGGGAGAGAGGAGATTTTGTTGCCACTCTATGAGATTCTGCACCAGTGGTGGGTTTCAAATTTTTTTAGAACCTCTTCTGTGGGTGTGGTCTGCTTTGTGGGAGTGGCATGTCTGCCATGTGACCGAGTGGGAGTGGCTTGGCAGTCATGTGATTGAGTGGGCATGGCCAACTTGTAAAATGTGGTGAAACTCACTTAACAACGCTCTTGCTTAGCAACCAAAATGTTGGCTCAGAAACTCTGGCATTTGAAGCACGCAAGTCTTAAAGCTGTCAAGTTACAAGACCCTTGCACCCCTAACCCTTTAGGGGAAAAAAAACCAGGGGTGTTCAAACTTGACAGCTTTAAGACTTGTGGACTTCAACTCCCAGAATTCCTCCTCCAGTCATGTTGGCTCAGGAACTCTGGCATTGAAGTGTGCAAGTCTTAAAGCTGTCAAGTTACAAGACCCTTGCACCCCTAACCCTTTAGAAAAAAAAACCCAGGGGTGTTCAAACTTGACAGCTTTAAGACTTGTGGACTTCAACTCCCAGAATTCCTCCTCCAGTCATGTTGGCTCAGGAACTCTGCCATTGAAGTGTGCAAGTCTTAAAGCTGTCAAGTTACAAGACCCTTGCACCCCTAACCCTTTAGAAAAAAAACCAGGGGTGTTCAAACTTGACAGCTTTAAGACTTGTGGACTTCAACTCCCAGAATTCCTCCTCTCGCTCTTCCTCTTGATGATGTGCGGACGGGCAGGGGGAGGGAGCTGGAACCGGTTCTAAATGGCGCTGTAGATTTGTGGAACCTCTTCTTCCTGACGCCTATTATCTCTTCGGTGCCGGGCATCCAGGAACAACTCACTGCTGGCATCCGGATCACTCTCCCTTGGCTCCTCCCCACTGGCCCAAGGCTCAGGCGCCTCCTGGTGGCCAACCAGCATCTCTGCGCCCTGCTCGGAGTCGGAACCCTGTCCAGGGTCCTCCACATCCTCCAGAGCCGACTCATAGGGCCCCTCGCTGTCGGAGGCTGGTGGCAGCTCCAACAGCTCCTGCTGGGCCACAACAGATAGCTAAATGTTAGCTGCTTTTCAAATCTGCCTCTACTTCTAAACATTTTTTATGATTTTTAAATAAAATTCACATTTGTTGTTTCTGATAGCTATTGATCGTAACAATCCTATTCAAGAGGAAGAAAAATATATGATTAGGTTTTACATCAAACATCAAATCATTTTCTTTACCATGGGCTTTAAACGAAATTCACATCGGAACCGAGGATGCGAGCTCTCACTATAGTAAAATTGCAGGTTCTACAAACAATACTGCTCTCAATAGCCTTGTTTCAGTGTCAACAAACAGTCCTGGGAATTGGAAGGAAACTATAATTATAATTATCCTGCACTAGAGGATTGATAATCATAGAGGAGTACAGTAATAGTCTGGGTTTTTTTTTCCAATTTTGAGTTTCTTCGGTCACCATAATATAAATACACATGCCTGGACTTTTTAAACACGTTGTAATTAGGTATCCATTTGAAAAAAAAATTCAATTATATTTGTTCAGTGGAAAATAACGTTTAATGCATGCATAGCCATCTGGAATTGCCCTCCTGTTCCGCTTTACTGACTCCGTATGATCCTTAAAGATCATGCTTTTGATGCAACTTTTGCTAGGTAAGAGTTGGCAAGAATTGTGCAGTGGTTTAATACTGGGAGCTGAAAGGTAGCATAGTTCATGAAAATAAATGTTGGTATTTTCTCCATTCGTGCAAATGGAGAATACAGGTCTGTTTTTGGCTTCTTCCTTTTCGCAGACTCGCCTTTTCCACTAAACAAAATGAGTAAAGTTTTATGTGTACAGTTGCGCTGGCAAGGGTTTTATCTAGTTTGGATGTACTTTAACGTTACACCAATTTTCATTGTCATCATAATTCCCTTTCTTCAGCCATGAAATTGGCATTTTTATTTATTTAATGAACAGCATTAAAGATTTATGGAAGACCTCTTTGCAATTCATTCCATATCCTACACAATTCAGGTTGTCTAATGCCTGATGTTTATATAGCTGTTCTTAAGTATTCAAAGTACTTTACACATATCCTTACAACAGTGGTGGGTTTCAAAAATTGTTTGAACCTACTCTGTGGGTGTGGCCTCCTTTGTGGGAGTGGCTTGCTGCCCATGTGACTGGATGGGAGTGGCTTGCCGCACATGTGACCGGATATGAAGATGCCGCTGACACTTGTCAGAACCACCTTAAATTACCTCACACACAGCACTGGCCTGCATAAGAACATGATGTAAACTTGTTTTTTAAAAGGCATCTTTGGTTTGCGTTAAAACAACTTCAACACACGCAATGTTCTGATTGCACCACAAACGCAGTAGTCATCCTTACCTTTCACAGAGGCACTGAGTTTTATAAGTATGGGCATGATAGTGTAGAATAATCATATCCAAGGACCAGTGGTGGGTTTCAAAATGTTTTGGAGCCTCTTCTGTAGGTGTGGCCTGCTTTCCGGGTCCACTGGTGGAACCTCTTCTAACCAGTTCGGTAGATTTGACCAACCGGTTCTACCAAATAGGTGCGAACTGGTAGGAACCCACCTCTGCCTTACAACGAGATGATCATTTTACTCACTTTCCAATAACAACGTCTATGGAGATTCTCGGTCATCTAAGTCATGTTTGTCCCAAAGGTGCTTTTTTCAAGAGGCAACTGGACTTTCTTGCTTTTCTTTGAAGATGTTTTGCTTCTCATCCATGGGAAGCAAAACATCTTCAAAGAAAAACAAGAAAGTCCAGTTGCCTCTTGAAAAAAGCACCTTTGGGATTTCCAGTAGGAGCAGAAGTGAACATAAATGAGGAAATAATCCTTGCGGATCACTTGTGCTCACACAAGGAATGCTGTACTGTGTTGGTGGGAAGGATCACATCAATTTTTGACACGTCAGAAGCTCCCATTCCAGATGAAGAAGCAGACACTGAGACAGGAGAGGAGATTATTTTTGTCAAATATATTTATCTTTTGTGGAAGCTTATTGATATTATACTATATATCAGAAGTGGGTTCCTACCAGTTTGCACCTGTTCAGTAGAACCGGTTCGTCAAATCTACCGAACCGGTTAGAAGAGGTTCCACCAGAAAGCAGGCCGCACCTACAGAAGAGGTTCCAAAATTTTTTGAAACCCACCACTGACACACACACAGAGAGAGAGAAAGAGAAAGAGAAAGGAAGAAAGAAAGAAATAAAGAAAAAAGAAAGAAAAAGTGAGAGAGATGAAAGAAAAAAAGGAAAAAGGGACAGAGAGACAAAAGGAAGGAAAGAGAGAGAGAGAGAGAGAGAGAGAGAACACATGGCCGGCAAGCCACTCCCACCAGGTCACATGGCCGGCAAGCCATTCCCACAAAGGAGACCACACCCACAGAGTAGGTTCGAAAAAAATTTGAAACCCACCACTACTATATATGCAATGTTAGATCATTTGAATTTTGTGTGCCTGTTTCGGAGCTTGTTGGCAAATGCAATCACACTGTTGACAACTCTAATCATTGTTGTTTTTTTGTTTGGAAATTTCAAATGAATCCCTAGAATTGCTTTTAGATTCAGATAGCAATAGTTAGCCTCCCCCACCTGTTTTTTTTTTAGTTTCAAGCAACTCGCTAAATTATTTTTTCCTTATATGTATATGCAGTTTCATTTCTTGAATATGGCCAAAACCTTTCCTTGCATTCTGGTTTAAAACTATAATAGGGGGTTTTCGGAGTAACAAGACCCTTTCGACACTGATTTGACTGCCATTAAAGTCTTAGGTAGAAAATCTGCCAAATCTGTTAATCCTTATCTTTGTTATCTTTATGAAAAGAGAATGCAAAGAGAAGAAAGCCAGAATTACCCCATGGTTGCCTAGATTGCAGAAAAAGAGTTGTGGTGCTAAGCTATCTTGTCATTGTTCATCTTTTTTACGGAAGTTCTTGTGAATTTTAAGAAAATTTCAGATACTTTGGATCCCTGAATTGTTGAACTCTCAATAATCTCTATTCCGGACAAAAATGACTTTACAAAAACCCAGATATTTAGATTCCCCCCAATATTTTTGTTGTTGTTGTTTTCAAGCCTGTTTCACAAATTTCCTTCACACTGGTCACCAAATTAAGATTCCAACTCAGTTCAAGGGCAGGAAACTCAGCCTGTTAGAATAATAAGAAGTGTGTGTTGTCCACCTTAAATGAAAGGTGTTGTCAATTCTTAACAACCAATTGTTGTTGTCTTTGATGGCAGAGGTCACATTCATTCTAAAAGGACTGCAAATCAATGAAGAATCTATATAGCCTGGGCAATGTTCCCCACAATAGGGAAAAGAACCAGCTTTCTCCAGAGATCTGTTAAACATCTACCAAACCACCCTGTGGAATTTTGAGTTGAACTAAAGCTGAACTAAAATCTGTGTTTCTTTGCTAAGGTGTGATTAAGAGATTGAAGAAAGGATTTAACACTTTAATTCCTCAATTTTTTTTAAAAAAAATGTCCAGTGGGGCAGTGGTGGGTTTCAAAAATTGTTCGAACCTACTCTGTGGGTGTGGCCTCCTTTGTGGGAGTGGCTTGCCGCCCATGTGACCGGATGGGAGTGGCTTGCCGCCCATGTGACCGGATATGAAGATGCCGACGACACTTGTCAGAACCACCTTAAATTACCTCACACACAGCACTGGCATGCATAAGAATAGGATGTAAACTTGTTTTTTGAAAGGCATCTTTGGTTTGCGTTAAAACAACTTCAACACACGCAATGTTCTGATTGCACCACGAACGCAGTAGTCATCCTTACCTTTCACAGAGGCTCTGAGTTTTATAAATATGAGCATGATAGTGTAGAATAATCATATCCAAGGACCAGTGGTGGGTTTCAAAAAAGTTTGGAACCTCTTCTGTAGGTGTGGCCTGCTTTCCGGGTCCACTGGTGGAACCTCTTCTAATCGGTTCGGTAGATTTGACGAACCGGTTCAACTGAATAGCTGCGAACTGGTAGGAACCCACCTCTGGTATAGGTATAGGTATATGTAGGGGATGAAGCACAACTGTGTGACAGAACTGATAGGAACCCACCTCTGCAGTGGAGAATGCTAACAATGGCAACAATAACATGCAAACATAATAACATATGCTTGATCTTTAGGGATAGATAGGCTTTATCTATCCCTAAATATTTTTACTCACAGAAAGGTTTTTAATCTTCACCGGACATGAGACTACCAAATCTGTCCTTGCATGTTGCTGAATCAACATTTCGCGTTCTGTGAAGTTGTCCACTATACATGGTCGTCCGCGCATTTGTCGGGTCACGGAAAGAGTAAACATCCTATTTATTAGTTAATAAAACATTAGCCAATACATATTTCCTACTAGCTAATACATCTTCAGATATTTCCAGAAAGGCGGCAACATATTGCTTCGTGACAATTGCTGTAAGGAAACCTGGGATGTGATCAAGCTTTGTAATACTGTCCCGTATGAGAAGGTATTAGCTACATTCTTCTTCACATTTTGATCCACAGATTGTCATTAATGTTCTATATTTATACTTTGATCTAAATAAACTACAATGTAAATAAATGAGAAAAAATGCAAATAACTAGATGAATAAAATGTGAAGATGTGACAATTCCTAACAATCTCTTGAGTTTATTTCTATTATAAATTATATTTATAACCAGGCATAATGTATCAAAATGTTGGTTTCCTTTTTTAAAAAACCACCTTGTTATTCTTTGGTTTTATCCAAATTCCACTTTAAGTGTCTCTGGTAACTTTTTCTAGAAACCCAGGTCAGCTGTTGCTGCTCATGCTAGGCAAGATTGAATTAAATATATCATGTTAATTAATATAATAGTTATATAAAGCTGAGTATAAATAATTCTATGAATTGTTAAGAGTTTTTTGGCTTGGATAGACTACTAGGGAAAGAGTAATCACTTCTTCAAAAAATATTCAGTGTTATTATTTAATAGCTAGAAGATTCTCTTTTTTATTTCCTATACATTAGATTTTTTTTAATAGTACCAATAATAAAAATTATATATTTGTTCTAGGATCTCAATTCTAGCTTCATGTTTCCATAGTTGTATGCACCTCTTGGTAGTAGAAGAAATACCATAATTGGAAATACGCCTATTCTTATAGCTTTAAATAATCTCCAAGACAAAATAAGATTTCCTAACTACTATCCTTCAAATATGCTAGAAGCCCAGATCCCAGAATCTCCAACTATATTTGTCTTACAAAAATTCTGGCCATTGTAGCACTGCAGGCCACTTTAGCTGACTGTGATCTGCAGTTCAGCAGTTCAAATCTCACCGGCTCAAGGTCGACTCAGCCTTCCATCCTTCTGAGGTGGGTGAAATGAGGACCCGGACTGTGGGGGCAAGTTGCTGACTCAATTTGCTAAAAAATTTGTAAACCGCTTAGAGAGGGCTGAAAGCCCTATGAAGCGGTATATAAGTCAAATAAACAAACAAACAAACAAACAAACAAACAAACAAACTCTGATTTGGGCATTGCAGGGTACCTGGCAGTACTCTTCCAGGAAATCACTCATGCGAAGTACTCAGCAAAGCACTCCTGTGTTTCTCGGTTCAAAACTCAACAAGTATTTTCACATTGTTTTGCAAAATAATTGTAGGAAGCCAAATTGATTTTTAAAAAAATTGATGGTAGTTTTTTTGTTTGTCTAAATGCAGCCAGAATCTTGTTTTTATTCATGTAGCCTTCTTTTAGCATAAACATTCTTGGGAACCCTTCATGTTTAAGGTTTTTTAAGGTTTTATTTAGTTTGTATGCCGCCCTATTCCCGGAAGACTCAGGGCGGCTAGCAATCTGAAGGGGAAGGGGGGGTACAAAATAAAAATAAAAAGACAAACAATTTAAAAATACAGCAACAGTCGTAACCTTGGATGGGGCTGGAAAATTCAACAGCCCCAGGCCTGCCGGAACAGCCAGGTCTTAGTTGCTTTGCGGAAAACTGGAAGGGTGGTAAGGGTCCGGATCTCGACGGGGAGATCGTTCCAGAGGGCCGGAGCAGCCACAGAGAAGGCTCTCCCCCGGGGAGTTGCCAGCCAACATTGGCCGGCAGATGGAATTCGGAGGAGGCCTAGTCTGTGGGATCTAATAGGTCTTTGGGAGGTGATTGGCAGGAGGCAATCTCTCAACTACCCAGGTCCGATACCATGTAGGGCTTTAAAGTATTCATGTTGATGCAGAACGTGGCTTCCACCTTATGAAATAGTCTCATCATCTTGCCCTTTGGTGTCTTTCAGATTCCGACCTGAGCATGCGCACTCTGAGCACTCCCAGTCCTGCATTAATATGTCCACCGAATTCGCACGGCTTGCAAAATGGGAAAGAATCTTCTACATCTTCCTCTTCGGTCACCGGAGAGACTATTGCAATGGTTCACGCGCCTCCTTCCACTTGCCTGACCCACCCTCCCATTCACGCTGCCTCTCGGCTTCAAAAAGAACAGGCCAATATCCACCGGCTTCCCGACTTTTCGGTGATCCAGATATTTTCTTTTTTGCCCACCAACCAGTTGTGCCGCTGTGCCCGCGTGTGCCGCCGCTGGTATAACCTCGCTTGGGACCCACGGCTTTGGAGGACTATTCGCCTGATAGGGGAGACAATCAACGTGGACAGAGCTCTGAAGGTTCTGACACGGCGGCTTTGCCAGGACACCCCAAACGTCTGTCTCATGCTGGAGACGGTAATTGTTAGTGGCTGCAGGCGGCTCACAGACCGAGGACTTTACACCATTGCTCAGTGCTGCCCAGAACTGAGGCAATTAGAAGTCTCTGGTTGCTACAACATTTCCAATGAGGCAGTTTTTGATGTAGTGTCCTTGTGTCCAAACTTGGAACATTTGGATGTATCAGGTAATGGAAAAAAGTCTACATTTACACTCTGGCTGGAGGATTTTGGATAAAGCATGTCAACTTTAATGGAGAAAATATTATCTATCTCTCTATCTATCTATCTATTATTGAAATTTTTTAGAAAAAAAAAACTTTTGCAAATATTTACCTCCCCCCCTGTCCTCCCCCCCCCGAGCCCCCCCCCCCGAGCCCCCCCCCCCCGACTTCCCAGAACAAATACAGGGTATAAATCTTTAACAAAGATGTTCTAAAATAAACTTAAAGAAGGTTAGTATCATCTTTCATTTGAGCTTTAACTCCTCTTTGCTAGGCTAACTCTAAACAGATTATATCATTCCTTGTTTCTTCAGTCATAAACTATCTGGAATTTCTTAGTCCCGTATTTATTTTGAATATAGTCAATCCATCTTCTCCACTCCAGTTTATATCTCTCATTTGAGTGGTCCTTGAGATATGCTGATATTTTAGCCATCTCTGCTAGGTTTCTTACTTTTAATGTCCATTCTTGAATAGTAGGCAAATCTTCCTTCCTCCAGTATTGTGCCATCAACGGTCTTGCTGCCGTTATTAAATACAAAATCAAGCTAGTCTCTATAACAGTACAATCAGTAGTTATACCTAACAAGAATAACTGAGGGGTAAACTTTATCCTTTTTTAAAGAACATTTTGCATAATCCACCATATTTTTATCCAAAATGCTTTTACCTTTTTACAAGTCCACCATATATGGTAATATGTAGCATTGAGACAATCACATCTCCAGCATTTAGGTTGTAAATTCAATATTCTCAATATTTTGACCGCAGTCTCGATAGTAACTTTTTAACTCTGTAACTAACATTTTTAGAATATCACTCTGTTCTCCTCCCCTCTCTCTTTCTCTGTTTTTAAATAATAATAATAACAACAATATGGATTTCTCCAAATAATCTTGCATTTCAATCTCCATTTAAATCTTGCATTTAAAATTGCACTCTGTACCATTCAATACTTCAAAGGGTTTGTAATTGAGCATGAGTCTTTAAAGCGTGCCAGGTTTAGCGTGTCAGAACAACAAAGGTTCTCTGCAAACAGTCACATGTTATTGCATAAGCATTTGTGGATATCAGTCCATTTCATTATCTGTGCATTGTACCAATGTGTTAGTGTTTAGATCCCACAACACTTTATAAAAGAAAACAATGTGATGTTGTGGTTAAGATTTCTGAACGATGAGCAAAGAAAGAGACCCAAGTCTACCCATGGAAATTCACAAGACAATGTAGGGTCTGTTGATTTGTTCTCAACCCAACTGAACTTCCAGATGAGGGAAGGAGGGAATGCCCTATATGCCCCTGGGAGGTCTTGCAGGAAAAGCAGGATAAGCCAATAAAAAAAATTACTACTGCCCTTATAGAAATTCCTATGTGACAAAGGGCTCACTTCAACAGGAATATCCAATTCATCCATTTAGTCTGCTTATAAAGAGAATAATCAACTTGGATCATAGATTAATTTTCTGGGTTGGAGGAAGTGGAAGGCAACATCAGGTAGGATACGTTTAGGGCAGTGTTTCTCAACCTTGGCAACTTGAAGATATCCGGACTTTAACTCTCAGAATTCCCCAGCCAGCATTCGCTGGCTGGGGAATTCTGGGAGTTGAAGTCCGGACATCTTCAAGTTGCCAAGGTTGAGAAACACTGGTTTAGGGTATGGCATTTTTCACTTGCAAATCAAAGAAAGGAAAATGTAAAAGAAAGGCAAGTCGGTAACAGTAAGCCTTGGTCCTTGGGTCTCTCTATGCTGTCCCGGAGAGATTATATGACCTCTTTAAAAGTGATAGTGTTTCTTCCCACAAAGCACTTGGCTATGTTCGCAGCCACAATCATCCTTGCAGAATTCACTCTCAGATTTTCTCCGTGTGATGGGATTGGAAAGCAATACTGCCCTCTGCTGAGAAAAATGCCCAAACTAGCAAGTGTGTGTGTGTGTTTGTGTGTCTGTGTGTAGAGATTAGATAGATAGATAGATAGATAGATAGATAGATAGATAGATAGATAGATAGATAGATACAGATAGATAGATAGATAGATAGATAGATAGATAGATAGATAGATAGATAGATAGATAGATAGATAGATAGATAGATAGATAGATGATAGATACGATAGATAGATAGATAGATACGATAGATAGATAGATAGATAGATAGATAGATAGATGATAGATAGATAGATAGATAGATAGATAGATAGATAGATAGATAGATAGATAGATAGATACAGTAGATCGATAGTAGATAGATAGATAGATAGATAGATAGATAGATAGATAGATAGATAGATAGATAGATAGATACAGTAGATCGATAGTAGATAGATAGATAGACAGACAGACAGACAGACAGACAGACAGACAGACAGACAGACAGACAGATGAGAGACAGATGAGAGACAAACAGAGGGAGATGATAGGGAAATGGAGAGATGGATATGAGATATATGATTTTTTCCCCAAAGATGGTGGCGTGCTTAGATGCTGCGGCTTTGAGTGTGAGGTTAAAACCAATTTCGTTGTATTTAAGTACAATTTAAGTACAATGACAAAAAGATTATAATTATACTTATGAGATATGTATGTATGTATGTATGTATGTATGTATGTATGTATGTATGTATGTATGTATGTATGTTCCAGGTTCGACAACAGTTCATTTTGTGCTTGTTCAAAACTACAAGGCCATTGAAAAAAGTGCCAAGACCATTTTTCACATAACTCAGGGGTGGGTTCCTGAACTGGTTAGTACCGGTTTGCCGCGCACATGATCTGCATGTCCATTTGACTAAAAAAACTTCTGTACATGCATAGAAACATGCCAGCAATGGCAGAAGGCACCGGAGAACTGGTCTGGAGACGTGGCCAGCCTGGGTCATTGCCGTTCTGCAACTCAGGCAAAAATACTACTACCAGTTCGGCTGAACCCGGCCGAACCAGAAGTAACCCACCTCTGCTACAACTTTGATCATGTGATCAAAATGCAGATGCTTGGCAAACTGACTCGTGCTTTTGACTGTTGCTGTGTCCCAAGGTCATGTGATCACCTTCTGCAACTTTTTGACAAGCAAAATCAGTGGGGAAGCCAGATTCACTTAACACCCCGGATTACTAACTTATCAACTGCAGTGATTCACTTAACAACTGGGGCAAGAAAGGTTGTCAAATGGAACCAAAGTGACTTAACAAACATCTCACTTATCAACAGAATTTTTGGGCTCAATTGTGGCCATAACTCAAAGACTATCTGTAGTAGTATATAGTCTCAGCCACATCAGATTGATTGAAATATGGTAACTTTGTCAAAGATCTTTAAACTTTTTTTTTTTTTTTAAAGGAATGTTACTTAGCCTTCACTAGTTTAATTACTGAATTTAGGCAGAATGTTGTAAGCTCCAGGCCATCATTCTTGGGATGAAAATCCTATACCATTAAGATCATTTATATAAGGCAGCAAGACTGTTGGTGGCGCAATACTGGAAGAAGGAAGACTTGCCTACAATCCAAGAATGGACATTGAAAGTCACAAACTTAGCCGAGATGGCTAAAATATCGGCATATCTTAAAGATCACTCAAATGAGAGATATAAACGAGATTGGAAAAAATGGACTGACTATATACAAAATAAATACGGGACCAAGAAATTCCAGTTAGCCTATGTTTAAGATCAGAAATGATTTAAACTGTTTAAAGTTAGTTCAGTAAGAAGAAGCTAAGGTCAATGCAGAATGTCATTAATTTCTTTATTTCTTTATTTCTTTTTTCTCAATAGATTTTAGACTGTGTTTGTTAAAAGTCCATACCGTGTACGGATACTGGGAAGTCGGGGGGGGGAGGAGGAGGGGGTTGGGGGGGTGGAGGGAGGGAGGGGCATACAAAAAAAACCTGTACTTCGATGTTTTATTGATTGAGGAATGTTGAAATATTTGTGTTTTAAAAGAAATAAAACGTTTGAAGGAGGGAAAAATAATAATAATAGAATAACTAAAATGAAAAAAAAGAGATCATTTATATAATGGGGAAGTGGACCATGTTTGTTAACAATTCCCCCCCCTTTCCAATATAGGTTGTTCCAAAGTGACCTGCATCAGCTTATCCCGTGAAGTTTCCATCAAGTTATCTCCTTTACACGGCAAACAGATTTCTATCCGCTACTTGGACATGAGTGACTGCTTTGTCCTTGAGGATGAAGGACTGCACACGATCGCCACCCACTGCACTCAGTTGACGCACCTCTACCTGCGCCGCTGCATCCGCATTACCGATGAAGGCCTCCGGTACCTGATGATTTACTGCGCTTCCATCAGAGAGTTAAGCGTCAGCGACTGCCGCTTCGTCAGCGACTTCGGCATGCGCGAGATCGCAAAGCTGGAGTTCCGCCTGCGCTATCTCAGCATCGCCCACTGCGTCCGCATCACGGACGTCGGCCTCCGATACATTACTAAGTACTGCAGCAAGCTGCGTTACCTCAATGCGCGAGGCTGTGAAGGCATCACGGACCATGGAATAGAGTACCTGGCCAAAAATTGCACAAAACTCAAGTCATTGGACATTGGGAAATGCCCTCTGGTGTCTGACATTGGCTTGGAGTTTCTGGCTCTGAACTGCTTCAACTTGAAACGGCTGAGCCTGAAGTCTTGCGAAAGTATCACGGGACAAGGCCTGCAGATTGTAGCGGCCAATTGCTTTGACCTGCAAATGCTGAACGTTCAGGACTGTGAGATTTCAGTGGAAGCTTTGCGGTTCGTTAAGCGCCATTGTAAGCGCTGCATTATAGAGCATACTAACCCTGCCTTTTTTTGAAGCAAGAGTCATACTTGTTGCTGAAACGAAAGAATTACAATTGTTTGTATGTACATATGCACAGTTTGTCCGCATATGCAATTAGCAATAGCAATAGCAATAGCAGTTAGACTTATATACCGCTTTATAGGGCTTTCAGCCCTCTCTAAGTGGTTTACAGAGTCAGCATATTGCCCCCAACAACAATCCGGGTCCTGATTTTACGCACCTCGGAAGGATGGAAGGCTGAGTCAACCCTGAGCCGGTGAGATTTGAACAGCCGAACTGCAGAACTGCAGTCAGCTGAAGTGGCCTGCAGTGCTGCATTTAACCACTGCGCCACCTCGGCAGTGGTTATAATTTTCTTGTACCAGGAGTAGCAACATAGACGTCGATCCCCTATATGATATTTTTAGTGGCTTTGTTCAACTCTTCAACTTCTGAAAACTACCTAAAAACATCACATTCTGGCCTTTCAGGTTGTTGAGCAAGTGATACGTATGTAGAGTTCAGAAATCCCATGGCGGGTAACAAGTCTAAATTTGTTATTGATGTTAAACATCCTGTGGTCTGATTCAGAGAAAGTTTAATTTTAACTCCTTGAAAACTTGTTGGAAAAGATAGTTATGGAAAAAAAACTTTGTTGTTCTCTTTGGGACTTTGTCATGGCTATCTTTAGCTAAATTGGAACGATAAAAACCTACCCTCTTTTAAGACTGTGTTTGGTTTTACGTGTTTGTGCCATAATTATTGCAAAAAAAAAAAATTACCACCAAAAGTGCAATACTTTTAGCACCTCTGCTCTTTCTAGCCATTGTAATTATGCAACTGCGAGAGATTAAGCACGCATGCATTTTAATTGATTCTCAGTTTTGAAGGAGCTCCCTACTTTTCCTGCTCTCTGGTGCCTCTCAGGAATTCTAGTAAGAGTTTTTCTCTAATAGAAAAATGGTTGTAGGACACCTTCCTTCAGAGTGTCATAGCATATCCTGTTATTTTAAAAAAACATATGTTTAATCTACTCAGTAGCAATAGCAATAGCACTTAGCCTTATATACCGCTTCATAGGGCTTTCAGCCCTCTCTAAGCAGTTTACAGAGTCAGCATATCGCCCCCACAGTCTGGGTCCTCATTTCACCCACCTCGGAAGGATGGAAGGCTGAGTCAACCCTGAGCCGGTGAGATTAGAGATTAGAGCCAAGGTGGCGCAGTGGTTAAATGCAGCACTGCAGGCTACTGCTAGATCAGCAGGTCAGCGGTTCAAATCTCACCGGCTCAGGGTTGACTCAGCCTTCCATCCTTCCGAGGTGGGTAAAATGAGGACCCAGATTGTTGGGGGCAATATGCTGACTCTCTGTAAACCGCTTAGAGAGGCCTGAAAGGCCTATGAAGCGGTATATAAGTCTACTGCTATTGCTATTGCTATTGCTATTGCTATTAGAACCACTGAACTGCAGATAACAGTCAGCTGAAGTGGCCTGCAGTGCGGCACCCTAACCACTGCGCCACCTCGGCTCATAGTATCCCTATGGCAATCTTTTATCTCAAAACATAGATAGTAAAGGAGGCCACTTTTGATTTCCCAATTCCCCCTTTGTTCCTTCCTCCAAATTCTGATTGACCACAATTGCTGAACAATGACATCACAATTTCCTCCTATGATTGGTCTGGAGTCTGGACTCATTTAGCAATAGCAATAGCAGTTAGACTTATATACCGCTTCATAGGGCTTTCAGACCTCTCTAAGCGGTTTACAGAGTCAGCATATTGTATATTGCCCCCACAATCCGGGCCCTCATTTTACCCACCTCGGAAGGATGGAAGGCTGAGTCAACCCTGAGCCGGTGAGATTTGAACCGCCGAGGTGCAGAACTAGCAGTCAGCTGAAGTGGCCTGCAGTACTGCACCCTAACCACTGCGCCACCTCGGCTCTAACCAATTAACCAATAAAGGAGAATATTTGTAGTTTAGAGGTGGAAATGAGGGGATCTTGGTGGTTTCCTTGCAGATATTTTCATTACCCTGCTGCTATTACCTAGTTTGGGTTACGAAATATCTGCAAGAAAACAACCAAGTTCAGACTACTATAAACCCTGAAACAGGCCCATCACAAAAAAAGCAACAAATAAATAAATTCCTCTAACTTACTTCCAAACCACAATCAACCTACGAAGTGCAATCGAACCATATTCCCCGGCTTCTAACAAAATCATTGACTAGACTTCCCATTCCCCTCTATGTTGAATGTCGTCCATTCTTCACACACACACTGTCCTATCATTTACTATTTAAGATCTGGAGGGCCTATGGCACAATAAAAGAATATCGACATTTGTGTGATTAATGGCAGTTGCCTAATTCTCTAGCACCTTTCCTGGGTTTAGCATTCTAGAAACAAACCTCAATTAATGCTCAAAGGGACTATGTGTGTCCTGTCATGGTGCCGACAGAAATTTATTAGACTAAGCAACATTAAGTTGGAGGGAAATAATGTGTGTTCCCAATGTTATTTGGGGGGAAAAAACTTCTTCAAAACAAATAATACTGTGCACTTGTTAGATTTAACAAGAGAAAAATAATAATGTTAACTGTGAAAGTATATTCACCTGACACTTTCAGCTTAGTACCGAAATCCTATTTTTCATCGATTCAGGAATACAGTAAATTGATATTAGTAGCATAGAATAAATGTTCCAATCAGTACATCCATCATATTGTTCGTAGTCTGAGGAGACAATGAAAATTGTCCTGTTAGGAGGTCTGAGAATTATTTTAGGGCCCCTGCATACTAAGGAAATGTTTTAAAATATATAACTCTCAGTGCTTTGAGATTTACCTGTGTTCCTTTTTCAGAGTTTTTCCTTCTCACCTCACATCCCTGTGTCCTTCATCCTGAGTGCCTTTCAGATGGTTCACAGTTCATGATGCATCCATGCAGAACCTTACAATCCAGAAATATCTCAAAAGAAGAAAATGCAAAGTAGATGATCACAAGCCAGAGAGTTCTGTTTACATACATTTTTATAGCAATAATTTTTTTATGGGGAAAGTTCTGTTTTCAGAGTGCTAATGCTGTTTTCATTTTTCAGACCAATACTCTAACCATTACATTCTTCCCAAATATTTCTGATACAATAATTAATTCAGTGTGTGTACATATTAAACAAGCTCTATGTGTATTTGGTCAAATCTGAGCAAAGGTTTTGTATATGTGCAGAGACTCAAACAATTTTGTTTGTCATGGATAATGTTATAAAAATGCTATCATTTTTTTCCCATTTCTAAATCACAGGTAACTTTTTGGATTCCAGCTGCTGTGGAAAAAAAAGTGTACAGGGATTAATAAAGCAAGGGAGAGAGCAATTTATTCTGCTAAACTTGGGGAAATATCAAGGTTATTAGAAAATTTAGAAAAAAAACTGTTGTTCTTTTTTACTCTGACAGGAAAACAAGAAATCTGTATCCATAAATCTATAAAAATAATAGATTCCTCAAAGTTTTTGCAAGAAATACGTTTTCGCTAAGTATTACTAGCATGATATTCTTAGGAAATTTTTGTAGAAGCAACAGGCATAATATGTTTGTTTCTCAATGACAGAGGTATCTCATTCTGTTAAAAAAAAAAATCCTTTGGCTCACGTTCTAATATTCTTTCTCTCAGACCGAGCAATATTTTCCAGACAGTAAAGCAATTAATTTTTAAAGCCATTTCCTTAGAGAACAGAGATTTAGAATACTCCATCGTCTAGTTAAAGAAGGCAAATTGAAAATGCACCCCCAATTTCTTCTGCATGTGTGCCATAATGCACTGGGAAACACAAATACCAACTCCAAGGATCTTATATAGTCATGGAAAGCTTTTTCGTAGCACTGTTCTGAAAACACTGTTCATATCCCTTAGTGTAGTACAAGGCCAAAGCCTGAAAGATTTGGGGCCAAAGCCAAATGCTCTCCGTGCAGTCACATCTCCTTCCCCAGACACCCTCATGTACAAAACAAGCAGGAGCTACTGCAATCAGGTTTGATAAATACCTCCTGTTGGAATCACGGAAAGTTTGCTTTCAAAGTACAATTGCAGAGTGTAGGAGGAATGTTCAGGGAGGCCCCCAACAAGTCAGCAGTTGCATTGATATTCTCTACATCTGAACCTGCAGCTTGGATCCACAAATCACAGGAAGCTGTAATGTGGTTTGTTTGATTTGGCCTTAGCCTAGTATGGCAATCCAGTTATGCAGTTTGACGTGCTATCGCTTAAGTGAGCATTCTTTGAGCTGCTGAAGTTCAACAGATGTCAGGAAGCCTAAAAGTGTAGCAGAGAAAGCGTCTATTGCCTTGAGAACCTGAAAGGAATTGAAGAATGGCAATGTTGGATATAAATATTGAATTTTCTTAAAAGCCGTGTTAAAATCCGTGGCACGACATAACCGCGAACGTCAAAAGCGCGCCGACAACACCGCGGCACTAAAACCGTGATGTCAAAAGCGCGCCGACAACAGCGCGGCGACAACAGCGTGCCGACAACAGCGCGGCGACAACAGCGCGCCGACAGAAGCGCGATTTAACTTAAGGTAAGGTTTAGGGTTAGGTTTAGGTTTAGGGTTAGGGTTAGGGTTAGGGTTAGGGTAGGTTTAGCGTTAGGTTTAGGGTTAGGTTTAGGGTTATTTTTAGGGTTATGTTACAGCGCGCTTCTGTCGGCGCGCTTCTGTCGGCGCGCTGTTGTCGCCCGGTTTTGACGGTGCGGTTTTGTCACCACGCTTTAGTCACACGCACTTTAGTCTACCGTGATTTTGTGGTGGAACCTTAAAATCAGGGGCGTTCACATGTTTTAGCTTCATTGATTCATCTTTGGGGAACCCGGGGCAACTACTACAGAACTCTATATGTCATAAGCCAGTACAGTTTACATAAGAATGCAGATATATTTCATTTATTTCATTTCATTTATTAAATTTATAGGCCGCCCAATCCCGGAGGACTCTGGGCGGCTATATAGGGTTTTTTTAGGGCGCTGACCAGGCATGTAATTGATCACTTTTTTACCCACATAAGTTTATAGTTTATAGTTTATTTATTTGTATGCCGCCCTTTTCCCTGAGGGGACTCAGGGCGGCTCACAAGTTAGGGGAAGGGGAGGACAAAACAAGTTATGAACATAAAACAATACATTGTTAAAAGAGAACACAACAATCATACCATTCGGGTGGGGTTAGGGTCTTTAGCCCCAGGCCTGCTGGGACAGCCAGATTTTAAGGGCAGTGCGGAAGGTCTGGAGGGTGGTGAGGGTACGAATCTCCACGGGGAGTTCGTTCCAGAGGGTCGGAGCAGCCACCGAGAAGGCTCTCCTCCGGGTAGTTGCCAGATGACATTGGCTCGTTGATGGAATTCGGAGGAGGCCTAATCTAGGCCTCAAGTTTGTTTCACACAACATACTAATCCATACAGTACTGTGGTTTCTTTGACTTTCCATGTTGAAACTACTCAGAAATAGTCTTTTATTCAATAAATCAAGTCAGAACCCTGAAAGAATTCAACGTGGGAATAACCTAAATAACTCTCCTATAAGTTGTTCATCATAAGAGAAGCATCTTGAATTTAAGAGAAGCTGTCACCTTCATTCTGAATTACTGAAACACCCTAAAATGCCATTAATAGCAATAGCAATAGCAATAGCAGTTAGACTTATATACCGCTTCATAGGCCTTTCAGGCCTCTCTAAGCGGTTTACAGAGTCAGCATATTGCCCCCAACAGTCTGGGTGCTCATTTTACCCACCTTGGAAGGATGGAAGGCTGAGTCAACCTTGAGCCTGGTGAGATTTGAACCGCCGAACTGCAGATAACAGTCAGCTGAAGTAGCCTGCAGTACTGCACTCTACCCACTGTGCCACCTCGGCTCTTTGCTTATCTCCAAAGTTAATAGGATACTTAAAAATGTCTTTTAAAAGTATTTTCCTCTTATTTTAATCACTTTTTTTCCTGTGCAAATATTTTCACAATTTCTATCTGAAGAGGCAGACTGTGTCCTGTAATATGAAGCTGAGCAAGGCTGGTTATATTTTCAGATGGACTCCCTCATATATGGCTGACAACTGGTTTATGAGCATTACTGGAAACCTCTCTTGAACAGAACTGCAGGAAGAGAATCACCCTGTCTGGTTTTCATTTTTTAAAAAGAAACATAACTAGATTATCTCCAGATGTGGAACAAACATACAGCAAAAAAAAAAACCATATCCTAAGGAACAAAAGAAATGCACATTATTTGTAACAATTCTCATTTTAAAAACCCTTTTTTAAATGGCTGAAGTGAAAATGTTAAAAATTGTTTCCACTTTTATTAAATGATTCGGACAAGTAAACAATCCTTATATATTGCAATAGCATGGATTCTACAATACTCAGATGCGTTAGACTGCAATGCCAATCAACTTGGCCAAGGAAAATAAGAAATTGATTTTGATCAGCATCTAAAGAGCCATAGATTATCCATGTTGTGTTTACCGTATAGACTTTTTATACATACATACATGTCTTCTAAGACCAGTGTTTCCCACCCATAGCAACTTTTCAACTCCCAGAATTCCCCAGCCAAAATCCTGGCTAGGAAATTTTAGACTAGTCCTCACATCTTAAATTGTTGAAGTTGAGAAACACTTTCTTAAGATACATATCCAAAATGCTATGCCTCTCACTAAAGAACACATTCAGTTTTCTATTATATATTGAGCATTTATATTCAGCAATAATAATGGTAGAACACTGCTGTAATCCTAGAGCAAATTTTAAGAAACAACAATGTTAATAGCCATTTAATTCCCTCCTTTTTGATTTATGGGTTGATTATTTTGTACATTATTATCCTTGCCCAAAATAGTCTTCATTATTTGCTCACTGAAAGGACAAATGTAGATTTAAATTGTGATCTGTGTCCTGAGGAAAAACTAATTATGGTCTTTCTTTTTTCAAGGTTTCAAACAAGATGGAAGGATGCTTTTTTTTTGGTCTTTTTGAAGTAATTTGGTTTGCTGATTATGTTACGAGGAAAAAATAACAATACTTGATTCCTAACGGGAGTTAATATGTAGACTGGCTTTTATTGTGATTTACTATAAAGCCTTAAGTCACAACTACAAAGAAATAAATCAGTATATTAGTATAATGCCTTGATTGATCAATGAGTAAAATTGAAAACACTTTATAGACAGGGGGGCAGCATTTCACTTTAAACTTCTTTTAAAAAAGAAATGGCTTCATTTTAAAAAGGCAAGGAAGGGGCAGAACTGAAATGCTGGTATGTGTTGAACATTCCAGATGGCGTGACAACATCCCTAGCTAGGCCATGCTTTCATAGAAATTTCACCTAGTCACCCTGGGACAGTGGTGGGTTTCAAAAATTGTTCGAACTTACTCTGTGGGTGTGGCCTCCTTTGTGGGAGTGGCTTGCCGCCCATGTGACCGGATATGAAGATGCCGATGACACTTTTTGAGGGTAGCCCTGATACACTTTTTTTCTGAGAAAAAATACAGGTAATCCTAGATTTATAACCACAATTGAACTCAACATTTCTGTTGAAAAGCAAGGCAGTTGTTGAGTCCCCCCACCCCATTTTATGGCATTTCTTGCCACTGTTTTTAAGTTAATCACTGCAGCTAGTAACCCGGTTGTAAAGTGAATCTGGCTTCCCCATTGACTTTGCTTATCAGAAGGCTGCAAAAGGTGATCCCGTGTTCCTGGGACACTGCAACTATCATAAAGATGAGCCAGTTGCCAAGCATCCAAGCATTCTGATCATGTGACCCATGGGGATGCTGCAATGATTGTGTGAAAAACAACCATAAGTCACTTTTTTCAACTTTTGTCACTTTTTTCAAGTCAAGGATTACATGTATTAGCAATAGCAATAGCAGTTAGACTTATATACCGCTTCATAGGGCTTTCAGCCCTCTTTAAGCGGTTTACAGAGTCAGCATATTGCCCCCAACAACAATCCGGGTCCTCATTTCACCCACCTCGGAAGGATGGAAGGCTGAGTCAACCTTGAGCCGGTGAGATTAGAACAGCCGAACTGCAGATAACAGTCAGCTGAAGTGGCTTGCAGTACTGCACCCTAACCACTGCGCCACCTCGGCTCATTGATTTCAATGCAATATTAACTTACTGATCACTATTTTTTTTTCACCAGTGATTGATTATGTGCTGCAATACCGCTCCCAAAAACACAAAAAAAACTCGAATCATATTTATGAAATTAAATACTCATGTTCTTTTCCTCTCTGTAATTTTAAGTTTAATAGTCTGTTGTTCGATAATATTTTAGCACTGAACCATATCTTGGGTCATTTCCTTGTGTTTTTTTAATCATTTCATTTCAGCTACTTTTCTTAACTCCACTTTCATTTCTACGACGCAGTTCTAAATATTCATTCACCATTCTTTATTTTGACATAAGAATCTACTATAGATTTTAACCTTGAGGAAATGGACTATGCCCAGCAACTCAATTAGAGGTTTGAAAGTTAAATCAGCATGAAAACTACTGCATTAGCCTGAGGGTGAATATTAAAATCTTTTCATACATTGCTGCGTGAGTCTCTACTCACTAAAAAATAAGAATAAGATAGTGTCCCATATAACCATATATTTACTAAATGTTAAAATTTCATCATGAAATAGAGCTACTTGTTTTTAAAAAAGCTGTTTAGGTGGTATCATCATTAACCCGCAAACTAATATTCGGTTTAATATTTGATTGATCTGATCCAAATCTAGCTTCTTTTTTAACTTTCTCAGAACTTTTCTCTTCCTTCAGTGTTTTTTCTCATTTGCTGTCCCTTCCACCGAGCCGCCACTGCCAGAAATCAGCATCTACTATATATTATGTAAAGGAGAAGGTCCTGAAAGATGGTACTGCTCATTGTGAGAGGCCCTGAGATGCCGTCATGCAAATCTTCATGGAACTGAACTTCCCGATACCTGCTTGTCCGACAGCAAGTTTGGTTCCATGTCTAGGTATAGGTCAGTGGTGGGTTTCAAAAATTGTTCGAACCTACTCTGTGGGTGTGGCCTCCTTTGTGGGAGTGGCTTGCCGCCCATGTGACCAGATGGGAGTGGCTTGCCGCCCATGTGACCAGATATGAAGATGCCGACGACACTTGTCAGAACCACCTTAAATTACCTCACACACAGCACTGGCATGCATAAGAATAGGATGTAAACTTGTTTTTTAAAAGGCATCTTTGGTTTGCGTTAAAACAACTTCAACACACGCAATGTTCTGATTGCACCACAAACGCAGTAGTCATCCTTACCTTTCACAGAGGCACTGAGTTTTATAAATATGAGCATGATAGTGTAGAATAATCATATCCAAGGACCAGTGGTGGGTTTCAAAAAAATTGGGAACCTCTTCTGTAGGTGTGGCCTGCTTTCCGTGTCCACTGGTGGAACCTCTTCTAACCGGTTCGGTAGATTTGAGGAACCGGTTCTACCGAATAGGTGCGAACTGGTAGGAACCCACCTCTGGTATAGGTATAGGTATATGTAGGGGATGAAGCACAACTGTGTGACAGAACTATCCCATATCAAAATGACAAAACCCTTGACTAGAATCTATATCAATATAACTGCCTAGCTGGGAAACACAACTCATTTCAAAGTGAGGTGGTCATAATCCAGTAACGTAGCTTGCTTTTGTCACACCACATAATTGTTGACTGCCAAAGGATTACAGATTACATTCCTCTTGCACCAAGTGAAAAAGAAACAATTACTACAATGGTTTTTAATCTGAATATTCATTACTGTGCATTACTACGTTTGTTTATGAGAGTATTCAAGCCACATCCAAAAATAATTCTGAGATAGGCCACCTCACTAAAGGGTTCAACTCACCATGCACTATCCAGGTATAAAGTTTCCTCGTTACATCACAACTATTTTGCAATTATCTCCTAAGGGAAGTAAATATGGTCCTCTAAGCCAGTGGTCTCCAACCTTGGCAACTTTAAGACTTGTGGACTTCAACTCTCAGAGATCCTCTGAGGAGGAGGATCCTCTCAGGATGGAGGAGGAGGATCCTCTCAGGATCCTCTGAGGATCCTCTCAGGATGGGAGGACATTATGATAGTAATGTCCTCCCATCCTGATGATATGCACTGCAAAATGTGAATATTTTGCATTCTGCTTCTTGTTAACTTCAGCAAGAAATCTATAATTAAGCATAGATCTGTCAGGATAGTGTTTAAGCCTTTCTTAACATTACAAAATGTTAAGTCAAAAAATAATGAAGCTCAGAATATCTGCGCTACAATCCAAATGATCTCCAGCAAAAAGATACAAAAAACAGCAACCTATTCAGAGTCCAGTCTATGAGTTTATCCATTACTAGTTTGAAACTTCATTTAATCATTACTGGTTATTAACTGCAGCTGTAGCTATTCCAATGTGTAAAAGGGCTCATTCACATTTCTAAGGTAATGATTTATGCAGTGGAACACGGAGTAAATTTAGTTTTGCCTAATATGAAATAATCCATCCTATTTCTTCCCATCAACCCTCTTTTAAACACTAATGCACAGTGAGTTTATTTAAAGGGGCATTAAAACTCTGGGTAAAATCCAGTGAAGAGCATACCAACTTTCACCTTTCTGAAAGCAAAGTAATTTAATATACTAGGTATGAAAGATGGATTAAAGATACAAGGAAAAATTAGATTTCTCCTTCTGTCTAAGAGCTGTGAACAAGAATATTGAAGTCCTGAGCATGATTTACCTAATGTTAGCAATACTGATTAAAGAATAGACCAATATAAAATCACAGCCCATGAAATTATGCATTAAAGTTGAATTTATCAAATATTACATTGACATAGCATAGGTTGTGCTCTATTTGCCCATAAATTCTACAGAAATATTTAGCAGACTGACAAGACACAGAAAATAACAGAATTTAGTAATTCTGTAAACAAAGAAATCTTCAGCACATGTAATGTTGCATGCCAGAGAGACATACCAAATGCTCCCTTCTACACAGATGCTAAAAGTACAAATGTCCTGTCTTATTTTTCTAAATTGATCCAAATTTGCGGCCTTAGAATGAACAATTCTTAATGCAAGACTTTTCAGCAGCCTTTGGGAATAATTCTTTGTCCAAAAAAATAGTTGTAGAGTTAAAAGAATAAAATGGCAAAGAAATGGAGAAAATTGTACTACGAATTACCTTTCAGTTATACTATAATTGTTTCATGCTTTGTATAAAAGACTTGCCAAAGATAACCCTTTTTTGAATTGACAAAATTAGATAGCCAAACAAAATTATACAGCATTTTCCCCATGCTAATTAAACAAATAAGGTCTTGGTGGGGAAAGATGCAAGATGCAACAGCTGGGGACTTTGGATTCTAACAGAGAACTTGAAGAAGTTCATCTTTGAAGCTTCCAAACTTTATACATTTTTCTGCTCCAAAATTTTGGCTAGCCAGTCTCTTTCTGTTAACACACAAGATTCCCAAAATAAATAGTATAAAATGCAGCATATATTCCTTCCAGCATAAATTTATTAGACTAGAGAGGGATGATTCCAGTTTTCTAGGAATGAGTGAATAATTTAATGATGATAACATGTATGCACAGATCTTTCTACTAAGCACTGTGATTGCATCAAAGTTTATTTAAGAACATGACCTGCTAATTTCAAGGATGATTTATACTATCATACACCTGTGTATAGTCTTACTTCAAACTTAGATATCTATTTACTCACCTGTAAAGATTATCAGTGCAGCAACTAAAATTGGAGACACATTTGTACCAAATTATTTGAAAACTTCAATAAAAGAAACTGTGTTAAAATATCCGGGAAGACTTGAATTAAGAAAAACTAAAAAAAAAAAAATACTGATTTATAATTCTATTCTTGTTGTATTGTTACATCAAAATATTATTTAAATTCAGTCTACATTTTTAAAGGATGTGGTTGTTATCTAGCATTTCCTGGACTGTTTGTTTTCTTCCTCAACTTTACATTATTCTTAACCGACAAAAAATATTTAAAAGCAGAGATATGGGAATTTCAGTTTGAAAGTACATATTTTAGTCCAATATACAATATATTTAAGAAATCTCCTAGAATTCATACTCTTATGTGTATAATTTGTATTCCCCTTTTCATTGTTAAATGTTATTCCAAAGCAGATTGCACATTTGTGTTTTATTTAAAAATTCATTTTTTAACATTTTTTATTTAAACTATTAGTTGATGCAAAAAAAATGGGACTTTAACCCATATGAACCCATTGTATGAAACTGTTAGAGTAGAAATATTCATCTGAATATCATATCCCTCTATCCCAGTTTAGAGCAAAAGGAATTATGCAAAAATTAGTAGTTTGCGGATTTCTCCAGCTATGTAAAACACTGGAAGTATTTTTTTTTTAAATAAAAAAAATACAATATTTGGACCTTGTGTTTTAGGATAGATCTTCAAGTGCTGAAATATCACTTGAAGGAAAAAAAGAAATAGAGGAAATATAGTAAACGTTCTAGATGTTTTAGAAGAATGGGAATTAAGGTGGGCAATTAAAGGTAGTGAGATTTTTTTTAAGTATCCTTATGCTGTTCAGGAATGTTTCAAAAGGAAAAATAACTTTTGTTTCATTGCCCAGTTTCTAGAGACATATTTGGAGCAATAAAATATTCATGACTGGGACTTTCCTCATTTTAGTTATTTTTTAATTATATATAATGCAGCAAGGGGAGGACCTCTTCTCTTGAAAATCCCTTTCCAAACATGAGCTCAGGACAAAAATTCTTGCAGATCATGCAGTAGACATAATAAGGAAAGAGTCGTTGCTCTTTTTAAAGCAATCTATTACACACAACTTAATAATTTTCAGATACAATATTTTGAGATGCAATGCCCCAGATTTGCAGACAATTTGCTGTTAGTTTATTTCCTAATTATATGCAGGGCATATGGTTGCTAAGACTGCTTTATACCAAACAGTTAATCTTACAAAAAGTGTGTGTGTGTGTGTGTGTGTGTGTGTGTGTGTGTGTGTGTGTGTACATACATACCAGGGGTGGGTTTCAACCGGTTCGCGGCGGTCCCTGCGAACCGGTTGGTCGCCGAACCCAGAAGTAAGTAACTTCCGGGAACGGCGAAGGGTGCGCCCGCCCACCTGCGGTCCTTACCCGGTTTTGACTAGTTCTGCACTTCCACGCATGCGCAGGACGCATACAGCGCCTGCGCGATCATCCAGGAGCAGCTGGAGCGTCGCGCAGACGCTAGTACGCATGCGTGCACCGCGCGCATGCATGAGGACGCTGCCACCCCCGTTCCAACCGAACCGGTTGGAACGGGGCGAGAAACCCACCCGATACATACATACATATGTATATACTATTACAGAACATTGATTATAACTATAATACCCTGGTTTGTTGTATTTGTGAGTTAAATCATAAATATATATTGTACCCCATCTTGACAGTTTTTGTAACCAAAAGGGTTAAGTTTGAGTTGATCTCAACTAAAGAGTATATGATAAATCTAAATAAGTAGATACATTACATTGAAAGTCGGATTTTCAACAGAAGATTTACTAAGTGTAAGACTTAGGGCTGCACTATAAATATTGCACCTACTTGCCAGGATATGTATAGCCTGTTAATCAGTGACTCTTGCAGCCAAGTAGGATTGCAAAGAAATATTACACTCATAAAAGATTGCAAATATCTCTTTCAGCTCAAGCCCAGCCCACACATTTTTACTTAGCTCTTTCATTAATTTACTGAAGTGTGTAGAATTAAATTAATTAAATAATTAATTAAAGATATTAATTGTAAATATCTTAAGGCTAATGTTCTAGTTATTTTGGAAGCCCTTGAATGTTAAATGAATGAGCATTCTTCTTAGTTATGTTCATAACTTTTGAAAACAATGAAGAATAACTATTAATGACAACCCAATCTGAAAATTAAGAACAACCCAATCTGAAAAAGAACCAAAGTGGATAATTACAAATTAGTAAAATTACTATAGTGGCTTTCCAGGATTTCCAGGATTTAATTAAGATATATTTTCTGAATTGGTAATTATTCAATTGGAAAATTAAACTGATTTTACAAACGGCTTTTTTTAAAAAAATCTCTAAATAGTTCCAACTCTATGTCTTGTTTTAAGCATAAAAAGATGTAATAAAACAATGTGAGAGAAATATAAAATTCCTGGATCTTTCTAATCTAAATCAATCTTATTTCTTATTACAAAATGATTTTGCTGAAATTCTGGCCAGTGTGCTTAGATGTGAGTGAAGAAGTTGTAAAAGGCCATCTCTCTGGTATAATTTCAAAACAGGGTATTATATAATCTGATCCTGCTGCATCCAATTTGCATAGGATTAAGAAGGACAAATTTCCCCCTTCATTTTCATAGTGTGCTATGGTGAAGATGATCAGGTAAATCTATTTCATACAAATTATTTGTGCAAGCCTGTGCTGTTTCATACTTAAAAGAATTTTATCAATCTCTTAAATAAGGTTACTCAAGTAACAAAACTTTGAAAGAATACAAATGAATATTATTATTTTTCTTGTAAAGATATCTAGATTTTAAGCAATTACTTTTTCTTTTTCATCTTTAAGCAAAGTGAAAATGAATTGAAATGCTAAATGCGGAAGAAAGGATACAAATAATTTAAAAAATGGAAATACAGTAAAGAAAATTTCTTTCAATGTAACTGAATTTAATTTAGCTAATATGAAAATAAAATCAAATAGAATTGTCATGAAAGTAAGAAACAAACCATCTTGCTAGATGCTTACAGTCAAAAATCCTGAAAACAATTGTAGAACATTTTTCTGTCTTGTGTGAAATGCTTATTTAAATGCTGATTTCCCTTTTTTTTCATAAAAGAACTCTAAAATTGCTTCATTGAACCTATATTATGAAATATGGATAACAATATCTTGGAACCCAGGTGATGTGTATATCTGTGAATCATATTTCACAGATAATTACTTTCTTTATTTTCAAGAATGCAATATTTTGTTTTTCACCTCTTAGTTTGCAGCTATCCAACCTCAAAATAACACTATGTCTGTCCAAAGACCAGAATGAAACATATACTTATTTCCCAAACTGAAATGATGTAGATGAATTTCTATTGTTTCCTTACCTTAAGCCATGTCATTAATTTAATTTACTATAACTGGAAACTTATAGATGACGAAGAACTTTTAAAAATACATTTAAATCTATCAAAAATAGTTGTAGTTTAAAATATTTGTCTTCACATTATTAAAGCTACTGTTAAATTATATTTTTATAAATGCCAAGTACAAATAGATAAAAAGTAATCAATCATGGTAACAAAAGAAAGAAATACTTTCCTGGGGAGAATGTAATTTGCAATTCAACTGATCATATAAAAGCATAAACTAAAAAAGTTTATATATTTTTATGTGCTATGGTTTCACCATTCATTGCATTACATTCCAGAATATTTCACATGTTTTAGGCAAAATGTCCTTGTTTGTGAAGGATAATGATCGTAACTTTTAGACTGAAGTCACTCTCATAACAACCTCTCCAGAACTGTTGTCATCTGATGAATCCTCCGGAGGTCTCATTCGACTGAAGAGTTGTAATAAAACATAGCCACATTGAAATCTTGGTGAAGTTAACTGTGTTGAATGAACTAAATTCCTGTTTCTCAATGCATTTAGTGGTAGCCACAAAGTCCTCGCTGTGGAGGATTCTCCTCGAGTGCTCTCTTCTATGTCTGTAGCTTTGTCATAATTTTGTACATCCCAGTGCAAATTGACAGCCCTCCAACGCTTAAATACTCTGCAAACTGATGCACCTTCATGTACAATAAGTCCTGAAATTAAAGGAAACAAATTATTGAAGCTTTTAGTTCTGTACATCAAATGTACTTTTTGTAAAGAAATACAAAATTGAAATGCTGGCTTGAATCAAAGCACAAAGACTTGAGTTATGGATAACTGATTCCCACATATCCATTGTATAAACATTTATATCTAGGTATATCTTCTTTTGATAGCTTACAGTATGTATTTTTGATAAACAGAAGAAAGATAATGCTTTTATTTAAACATTTAGAAGTTAGCCTAAACTGGGGTCTATTATTAATTTTAGATAGATGATAGATAGATAGATAGATAGATAGATAGATAGATAGATAGATAGATAGATAGATAGATAGATAGATAGATAGATGATAGATAGATAGATAGATAGATAGATAGATAGATAGATAGATAGATAGGATAGATGATAGATAGATAGATAGATAGATGATAGATAGATAGATAGATAGATAGATAGATAGATAGATAGATAGATAGATAGATGATAGATAGATGATAGATAGATAGATAGATAGATAGATAGATAGATAGATAGATAGATATGATAGATGATAGATAGATAGATAGATAGATAGATAGATAGATAGATAGATAGATGATAGATAGATAGATAGATAGATGATAGATAGATAGATAGATAGATAGATAGATAGATAGATAGATAGATAGGATAGATGATAGATAGATAGATAGATAGATAGATAGATAGATAGATAGATAGATAGATAGATAGGATAGGATAGATGATTGATAGATAGATAGATGATGATAGATAGATAGATAGATAGATAGGATAGATGATAGATAGATGATAGATAGATAGATAGATAGATAGATAGATAGATAGATAGATAGATAGATAGATAGGATAGGATAGATGATAGATAGAAGAGAGAGATAAGACAGAGAGATAAGAGAGAGAGATAAACAGAGATAGAGATGGACAAGAGAGATGAGAGATGGAAAGGAGAAAAATTATCTCTCTCCCTCTCCATCTATCCAAAAATTCAGAGCAAACAACACCATCAAACAACTACAAGAAGCAAATACACAGTAGGCAGTAGAAAGGTCAGGAAGTTTCATTATGTACACATAATAAAAATAAAAACTGTTCAGACAGTTTGGGGACAAGAGACATCACAAGTTCAGCAAATACAGAACTACTTGCATTGTCCAAGAAAGGGTCATCTTGGGGAAAAAAGGGGAGTTTCAACATTTAAAAGGACCTAGGACCAGAAGCTCCTAGTCTCCCACCAAACAAAACTGGTTCTGTTTGAAATGAATTTTAATCACTGAACTACTTGAAAAAGCAGCCGACTTCAGAGTAAGATTTTCAGGACATTTCTCCCCACAATATGGTGTTTCTATTTTTCTGTTCTCTGTTCTGTTCCTTCAAATGAAAGATGCAGGCATTATAGATTTTGTGCCTCTGTCTTTCCTTCAGAATCTGAGTTAAGATAAAGAGAGTCTGAAGTTGTTGAAAGTGACTCCACCAAGACCTTACAGATAGAACTAACTTCCTCAGTTTATACTTGCTAGAATCCTAATTCTCACCTAGTTGTGCAGAACAGTTGTTCAGAGCAGAAGTTATTTTCCCTTCCCCAAATAGATCTTCTGCAGTTGTGTGAAAGTTACTTTCGTTTAGAGGAAAGTGGTTTGTCAAGCTGAGAGAATGCACATCTAAAGCGCTCCAAAAGAGAAACCTTCTAATCCCTTCCCAGATACTACACACATCAATAATAGAAATGAAAATTAAAAATCTGTACTACTGCATAATCTTCTTGTCCTTTAATCAGCATTGTTAGAGGATGAAAGAAGCTGACACAACCAGACTGGGAAGGAATATCAAGAACAGATGTGTAGTCGTATGAATGTAGCTGCTATGCTATAAGATTAATTTGAACAGTTATCTTGAAAGCTGTTATGAAGTGTGGGCTTAGGTTTCTAGTCTGAGCATAAAAACAGTAGATGATTCATGGAAAATCAGACTTGTAACCAGCTATTGGGGGGGGGGGGAGTTCCATTTTCTTTCTTCTGGTCTGTATAGACATTGCAATCTTGTTAGGCCATTCTTGGTCTATCCAGTGTGTCTAATTCACTGTAATAACTGAGGAAAGAATAATTTTATTGGGGGGGAAAACACAAATGAGAACCTGGAGAATTTCTGTGTAGAATATTGCTGTTATATGACAACAGGCTTACTGAAAACTAACGTAACTACATATATTGCTCCAAAGTGGCATTGACATTTTACCTAACTACAGTTATACAAAATAGACAACTTGAGTATTATAAACAATATCTTGAATATGTTGTGCCTGAAATTTCCAGGAAATTAAGAACTTTTGTTTATGGTTGTATTCTGTGAGACCACATAGGGACAAAGATACTTCAGGAATAATTGTACAATTTCATAACTATGCAAAATTTAAATAACTAGTAGCTGGTAGCAAGGAAATACATCAAAAAAAACCCTCTCTTTGTTGCTATCAAGCTGTCGTCCAGATTTTTTGCAATTCACATTTCATGTCCTTACTTCATGAGCTGTGGGCAAGGATTAGAAGGAAAGTGGCCACATTCAATTATGAACAAAACTGTATTTTGACTTATATTTGAAAATAAAGTCCAAAACAATTAACTATCTGTGCTTGAGGACAGAAGCATAAGAAGACATGTACACTAACCAGGCCAGCAGTTCACTCACCTACATTCGAGATTGTGGTGCATTTGATAATTTCTACACTGGAGGTCACTGGAGGTACAAATTCTTGTAGAATCAGAAATGTCCAGGAGTCAGATGATCATGATGTAATTTAATTTGATTTTATAATCCCATGGGTTATTTATTTGGATTTAGCGATAAGCAATTTTGGATAGAGTAAGTACAAGGTAAAATGGAAACTGGCCTGGCTGAACATATTCTCACAATTTGACTTGTTAATAATTCTTGTTACTGTAAATATATATTCTATTTGAAACACAAGTGAAGATTCCAGAAAAGAATAGAAATTCTCCAAGTGCAAGATGGTGCCTTCCAGGACCCCTTCATAGGTTGAACTATTTAACTTGCGTTTATATATACACTGAAGACGGCATTTAATTTCATTGTACCATGGGCAATGACAATAAAGTAAACTAACGAAACTAAACTCTATGACAAAATATGTGCTTTTCCAATAGTACTGAATATCTGTAGCTTGGAGGTAGGATGAGGGTGAAGGTTCATTCTACGAGCTTGTGCTTTGGTTTCCGAACATTTCATTACCAGGCTAGGTAACATCTTCAGCAGAGTTTAGGGCAGTGATGGCGAACTTTTTTTGGCCCGCATGCCAAAACCGGGGGGAGCGCAGGGGGGGTGCACGGGCGTGCCACACCCATAATGCAATGTGCGACCCCTAGCATACATGCGTGCATGACCAGCACTCCCCCCCCCCCATTTTTGGTATGCTTTTTTCACCCTCCCCAGTCTCCAGAAGCTTTATAGGAGCCTTGGGAGGGCGAAAACAGCTTCCCTAACCCCCCCCCAGAGGCCCTCAGGAGGCTTCAGAAGCTTCCCTGAAGGCTCTGGAGGGCAAAAAATGACCCTAGGAGCAAACCGGAAGTTACTTCTCGAACCTGAACTTCTGGTTTGCCTGTAGGGCTGGGTTTTTTGCACTCCAGAGGCTTCAAGGAAACTCCTGAAGTGTCCGGAGGGCCTTCGGGGGGTGGGGGAGACTGTTTTCACCCTCCCCAAGCTTCTATAAAGCCTCTGGAGATTGGGGAGGGAGAAAAATGGCCTCGAAAAATGGCCTCGAAAAAAGGCTGAAGTCAGCTGGCCAGCACATGCATGCACACTGGCCAACTGGCAGGGCAACGCCTCACGTGCCTGACAAATGGCTCCGCGTGCCACCTGTGGCAGGCGTGCCATAGGTTGGCCATCCCGGGTTTAGGGGATGTCAGTGTCAGTGTTCTTCTGTTTATAAGGCCTTCAGGTGTGGGTCCTGTGAGTGTGAGTCATCAGTGACTCTTGTGATGGGCCTTGTGATAAGGAAATTACATCAGGTCAGAGTCATTGGGAGGTGAACTGCTGGTGGGGGGGGGTTGCATGGGTTGGTTGAGGGTCAGTGCTGTTTCTGGTTGGCTGTGGGATTGATTTGGATTCTCAGGGGTTCGTTGGCTGGATGTTAGGTCAATATGTCTGTTGATGGAATTGCTTGTGGATTGTCAGCATAATGCATAATGTACTTTATAATGAAACCAGAGCCCCCCATAGTCTTCTATTCGTGAAATGAAACATATCCAACTTACCCACCCATTCCTCATAGATTTTCCTTTTCAGTTTTAATTTATATTAAATTATAATAAGGTTTTTAGATAATAATCTAATCATGAGCATGGTCGATGGTAGCGTGACCAATGATTTTTGCGTTGCTCCAATTGAATCCGTGCTGTTTGGCGTCATGTGGGTAGAGAAGAAGGATTCGAGATTGCGGCATTTGACTGCCAGCCAGTGTTCGTGGATCCTAGTTTTTGATTGATGGGATGTATGCCCCCGGTAGAATTGTCTGTAATGGTTACAGTTGATTTTGTAGATTCCATTGTTTCTTTCATCCTTCTGTGTTTTGTCTTTGGTTCTGCATAATAGCAATAGCAATATAGCAGTAGACTTATATACCGCTTCATAGGCCTTTCAGGCCTCTCTAAGCGGTTTACAGAGAGTCAGCATATTGCCCCCAACAATCTGGGTCCTCATTTCACCCACCTCGGAAGGATGGAAGGCTGAGTCAACCTTGAGCCAGTGAGATTAGAACCGCTGAACTGCAGATAACAGTCAGCTGAAGTGGCCTGCAGATCAGGCCTAACCCTGAGCCGGTGAGATTTGAACCGCTGACCTGCTGATCTAGCAGTAGCCTGCAGTGCTGCATTTAACCACTGCGCCACCTTGGCTAATTCCTGTTGGGGTGTGGCTGTGGGTTTGTGGGCTATGTTATTCCTAGGGATTGGAAGATTCTGGCTGTCATGTCCGACACCCCTTTTGGGTACTATAGGATTAGTTTTTGTGTGATGGTGGCTGTGTGGTGTTGTGTGGTTTGAGTGCTGGGTGTCACAATATAACATTATTTACATAGTTATTACGGAGAAAGACATTGAGCAGCCACACATCACATCAATTAAAAACCAGGATCCACGAACACTGGCAGTCAAACACCATGATCCCAAATCCTTACTCTCTACCCACTCCAACACCCAACGGCACCAATTTGGTTGGAGCAACACAAAAATCATTGACCATGCTACCACCTGCCACGCTCATGAGTTCACCGAAGCCTGGCACTCCACAAGTCATTCCATCAATAGATGCATTGACCTACAACCAGCCTACGAACCCCTCAGAATCCAAACCAGCCAAACAGATTGCACCCAACAATCTGGATTCTCATTTTATGATCTGAATGGTAGACTGAATCAACCTTAAACCCTGTAAGGATTCAAAACTCCTCGCTATGGTCACAGTTAGTCTGCAATACTTGCATTCTAACCACTGCACCACCACAGCTCCTAATATACCATGGTAGTCATGAGTTACCAAGCGGTGTTTGCTGGTGTATATAGATCTCTGTCCTACACCTAGTATGCAAATGTATACTTTTGTATACAAATGTATACAATGCAAATGTATAATACAGCTTTTCACATTTTCAAGAATTCTTACAAAATATTTGCATTACCTTTGCAAAGATTTTCATATAAGGCGTGACAGACTTGGAAGCTGGACTCATCTATCTCTCTTGTGTAATAAGTTATCCAGTAACAATAAAGTCTACTGGTTTCTCTTTGTGAAATCTCTTGCTCTCAGCATAGAAAGTATGCTGGGAATATTACAGTATCCCTATCAGATTTTCCAGATAGAATTTATTCAGAATTTGCATATTTGATGCTTAGGTCAGTGGTCCCCAACCTTTTTATCGCCGCGGACCAGTCAGCCTTTGATAATTTTACCGTGGCCCGCTGAGCGTGCGCAGGGGTGGGGGGGCGTTGTTCGCAACGACACATTGATTGTTTATATACAGGAGGAGCATTTGCGCACGGCCCAGGAGCCTTTGCGCTGCAGCGATCATGTCCCCCGGCCGCTGCAGCGATCATGGCCCCCGGCCGCTGCAGCGATCATGGCCCCCGGCCGCTGCAGCGATCATGGCCCCAGCCGCTGCAGCGATCATGGCCCCCGGCCGCTGCAGTGATCATGGCCCCGGCCGCTGCAGCGATCATGGCCCCCGGCCGCTGCGCGGCCCGGTGCCAGGTACTCTACGGCCCGGCACCGGTCCACGGACCGGGGGTTGGGGACCACTGGCTTAGGTGATGGAAATAGTTAAGCCCCGAGCTGATTTAATTAATTTTTCATAGCATTGGTGACTATGGCACAGAGACACTGAGATCCTTAGAACTTTATCCATGCTATTTAACACCTTCATCTGTGCTTTAGTGGCTAAAAATACCCCCTGCCCTCTTTTAGTGCTACTATTTCAGAATGGTAAATTAAATAAGCATAAGATGGCAACTAAGAGTTGGATTTTCTGTGTTTCTTCACTGCCATCTAGTGATCTTTCTTTATCTTTCCAAGTCAATAGTTGTATTTGCTGTGCCATAACAGTGCAAGAAGCATAACTAGAAAATCTGGGGTGAAAAAGCAGCAGTAAATATTTACAGCAAAGATAGTAAATAAATTCTTAGTCAAGATCTGATCCAGAGTTTAAGGAATATTGTTTTGTTTATAAAACAGAGCATTAGACAATGATTGTACCAATGTTCTGGCAGATATCAAATTATCTGGATGATCAAAGTAGAAATGCATCTCAAGAAATAACAGTTTCAGTTATACTTTTAGAAATATTATGTCAGTACCTTATGAGCCCTTTATCCCAGAAACTCCCACTCTCTGTTCAAAGGCAGTCAGTACTGCTTCAGTTGAATTGAGATTATAAAGCAATTATAGAAGCACAACCCATTCAGAGTAACTCTTATTTCTGGGTAGACAAAGTACTTTTCCCAGAAATCTGATGTTTCATTTTTCTGCTCCCAACTTTAAGGAGGTAGTGATATCTTAGACACTGTGACTCTGTCCTTGCTTTGGAAAATTACTTCAAGGTTGCAAAGCTGGTGGCAGTAAAAAAAAATGATTTTAGTAAGCTTAAGGCAGGGGTCAACAACCTGTGGCTCTGGAGCCACATGTGGCTCTTTCATCCCTCTGCTGTGGCTCCCTGTCGCTAGTCAGCTCCACAATTGATAGGGCTTTCAGTTAGAAGAAAAAGGCTGCCATACTAGGAGGAGACTCTATGGTGGGGAAACCAGACTTCCAGTTGGCTCCAGAATTGAAGGAGGGGCTTCTGGTTAGGACCTTTGTGGCTCTTTGAGTGGTTAAGGTTGCCAACCCCTGGCTTAAGGCATATCTGGGCTTCAGAATCCAGACAATAAATGTATACCATTGCATACATAGGATTTTTTTTATCTCTTTGCTCTAATGTCATCTAGATTTTTAAAATCCAAATATGGGACTCCTAAGGCTACAAACAAGACCATAACTCTTTGGGAGTGATCTCATTAGAAATTTTCTTCCAAGCAAGTTAAAATTCTACATAAAGAAACAACCATCATTTAAAAAAAACTAAATAAATAGGAATATCTGCATCAATGGAAACAAAGGAACAATAGTATTTAAAATATTCTCATTACTTTCAGGTAAAAAAATAATGGTACCAGAAATGTTATGGAAAGGAATTTCCATTACTAGAAACACTTATATAATCACTTACTAATATCTCACGTAGTGCGAAAGCAAAGCATTACTTCACTTCATTGTATGGATTCATCCCTACAGAAACCTATAAAGTACAGATGGGGGAACAACTTGTATCCTACAACAGCCCTTAGCGGCAAAAGGTGCAGCTTGAAAAACTGTGGGAATGTCTAGCAGCTTTTCTCTCTAGTCAAACAACTGGTAGGGAACTTACTATTATTTTCCCTTTGCTCTTAGCAATAGAAAATTGCTTTTCTGTTTCCCACCAGGCATTGATCATGTTGATCAATTGCCCTGTGAAAGTAGATGCATCATTTTCTGCTGCTAATGCTAGAGAAAACAGCTTTCCTGAGGAGAACTGCTCGTGGGTAGGGATGAGGGATATACTTTCCACATACTCGCTCAAAATTACTACAAGGAAAAGGAATTATGCTTCCATTCTCCTTCTCAATACCAGCATCGTTCCTGTTACAGAAACCCAAGGATGTTGTAAGTTGGAAATAACAACATCTCATGGGCAGAGGGAGGGTGGTGAGAGAGGGATATACATGTAGTACATAAAAATGGGGACATATCAATATTAGCCCTCTATTCAAATGCAAAATGAGAACCGGGACTGAAATAATACCAGAAATCAATATACATTATCCTTTTTTTTTTTGACTGGGCCTAGTTAGTTTGCTCACAACCACATTTTGAAAAGGCCCCGTTTTTATAGACAAAAGGCATGATGATGTAGAACATTAATAACCTAATTTGAATGTCATTCAGTCATGTGTGATTGTAGCTCAATTTAATGTTTCTTGGAAAGGCAGCAACAAACATACAAACAAATTTCCAGTTCACCACCAGGGCACCCAAATTTCCAGTTCACCACTGGGACGTCCTAAGTTGCAATCCTGATCAAGATCTCTGGTCAAAGATCTATCTACTGTATGCAACATTTTGTTTCTCATTTAAAATTCTAGTCAAGGTCAATCTTATTCAAAGCAAATGGAAGACAAAATAGCAGTAGACTTATATACCGCTTCATAGGCCTTTCAGGCCTCTCTAAGCGGTTTACAGAGAGTCAGCATATTGCCCCCAACAATCTGGGTCCTCATTTTACCCACCTGGGAAGGATGGAAGGCTGAGTCAACCCTGAGCCGGTGAGATTTGAACCGCTGACCTGCTGATCTAGCAGTAGCCTGCAGTGCTGCATTTAACCACTGCGCCACCTTGGCTCTTGATAATAACTATTCTATTCATAAGCTACTCAATTATTTTGTTTAGTATTGATTCTACATATTTATTTAGGACTTCCTAACTGTTTAATATCCAACAGAAAAGGCAGTGCCGAAAGTCACTTATTAGAAAAAAGTAAATATCCATTTATGTTTTCACCAATTACTTCTAAAAGTTGTTAAATAATATGATACACCAGATGAATCTGTGGGACTCCATGGCCTTTAGCTGTTCCTATGCATACCCTTCAGAAGATTAACCACAAGGAAGAAAAGTAGAACCACCTAAAATAGTATGTCAAAATCTAATTTTTAAAAGTGTTTCTTGAAAAATCAATTGTATTGAAAATTGTTCAGTTCTCAAAAACCAGTAGCCAATGAAATAGTTATCTGTGCAGTAGATAGATTAGTCTCCAGATTAGCCATCTGTAATGAATGGAACTAATGAATATCATTCAGAGCCAAGGTGGCACAGTGGTTAAATGCAGCACTGCAGGCTACTTCAGCTGGCTGCAGTTCTGCAGTTCAGCTGTTCAAATCTCACCGGCTCAGAGTTGACTCAGCCTTCCATCCTTCCGAGGTGGGTAAAATGAGGACCCGGATTGTTGTTGGGGGCAATATGCTGACTCTGTAAACCGCTTAGAGAGGGCTGAAAGCCCTATGAAGCGGTATATAAGTCTAACTACTATTCAGAAATATGTGAAGGCTGTTCACTGGTCCAAAGACATTTGAGTACATTGCAAGGGTGCCCTATCTCAGCACTAGATGGAATGTCTCAAAGAAAATAAATACAGGTACAAATCGTTAAATGTGATGGGATTTGTGCCAATATTTCTATGCAAATACTATATATGTATGTATTCAACTAAGAATATAGTATTTGTATAAAAGAATTATAGTTTTTTTTTTTTACAGAGCCGAGGTGGCGCAGTGGTTAGGGTGCAGTACTGCAGGCCACTTCAGCTGACTGTTATCTGCAGTTCAGCGGTTCTAATCTCACCGGCTCAGGGTTGACTCAGCCTTCCATCCTTCCGAGGTGGGTGAAATGAGGACCCAGATTGTTGTTGGGGGCGATATGCTGACTCTGTAAACCGCTTAGAGAGGGCTGAAAGCTCTATGAAGCGGTATATAAGTCTAACTGCTATTGCTATTGCTATTAATAATATAATGGAGTTCTTTGTCAAAAGAATAAATAAGGTAGTGATATAGTGGCATGACTATAAAGGTGAAGTCAAATTTTGATCCAGTCTTTCTTCTTTTACGGTTTTGGGCTCTTTCCTATTTGTAACTATATTAATATGTAATTTTTGTGAATTCACACTGTAGATAATATTAGTTTTTAATGATTTTTAAGAGTTTTTAAATTTCACCTTTATTATTTTTATAAATATATCAAGGCAATGAATATATCAAATATTCCTGTTTGTTCCTATTTACCCCACAACTTTCCCATGAAGTGAGTTTGGCTAAGAAAGAATGAGAGGCCAAAGTCATCCAGCTAATTTTCATCCCTAAGAGAGGACTAGAATTTACTAGTTCCTGGTTTTTAGCCCTAACCACTAAACCAAACCTGGCTCTTTTGAAATGTTCACAATTTGCTACCAACTTTCAGAAATTAAATTTCGGGTAGTTATAGAAGTATGATCCTCTGAATGATTGCCCCTGATATTCTTGAAGGCTGTTGTAATTTCATTTAACTTGAGAGTATTATGGATCTTTCTATGGGTATTGTGGGTAAGCGTAATTATGAGGCAACTTTTTAATACTGTTTATCTGAATTATTGCGTCTTTAAAATTCTTGTTATATCTAAAAGTGACAATATTCACATACATTTTATTTTTTTCTAGAAACTACCATGTATGTAGATCAGATATACAAAAGCATAGTCTCAAATTATATCATACCACATTTATCAAAATGAATGACAATATTACTTTTTTAACTTACCTATGCACACTAGATCCATAAAACCATACATTGCATAGCAGATTTGAAAAAGGAGGTCTTTTCTTTGCCAAACAGCATAGGGACTGAAGGCTGACCACAGAAGCCAAGTTACACTTGCCACTAAGAATAACGACCCCAAAATTACAGCAATCATCTGCACCTTCTCAACCAGAGTTACAGTAATGCTCTGCCACTATAAGGAAGAAAAAGCAACATGAATAAAATATTAATAAAAAAATTCTAGGTCTGTCTAAACTCATCCTGACAATATTCACAAAGTTCTATTGTATTTGTTCATAGCATTTTCTCATATTCATTCTGGAGAAAGAAACTCCATTCATTTCATTAAGTCATCTTAAATTGAATAACTTTAGCAGTTTAGAAATGTTACAAATCTCAATTTGGACGTTGCTTTTCAATGTTTGGTAAAAACATGGTCCTTGTCAAAACTGGGTCCTAGAACAAACTTTTAACCGGATTGAGTCTACTGTGTGCAACACAATGAAGAATCCTAATAAAGTTTGCCATTTTGAATTGAATTGAATTGAATTTTATTATTTGTATGCCGCCCTTCTCCGGGAAGAACTCAGGGCGGCGAACAATTCAAAAAGGGGAAAGGGGGAACATAAAACAGAATACAAATAATTAAAATAAGCAAGAATCACACAACCATACATATTTCCTCTTTGTCTGTCAGGATAATTGTACATGTTAGAAATCCAATTGTAAAGATACATACAAAAATGCTTTCACTGTACATAGAACAGGAAACAAAGAAAGAATGTGTTTGAATGATACAGTGATTAAGAATAAAGCTCTAAACATTTATGAGCGCATTTATTACAATACCCTACAATACCCATTTTAGTCTCTCGATTTATATGAATATGCTTTCAGAGAACATAACCTTAGCACAGAGAGTGAAGTCTACACTCTCAAGGTTGACTCAGCCTTCCATCCTTCCGAGGTGGGTAAAATGAGGACCTGGATTGTTGGGGGCGATATGCTGACTCTGTAATCCCGTTAGAGAGGGCTGAAAGCACTATGAAGCGGTATATAAGTCTAACTGCTATTGCTACATAAATATATATTGTTTATAATTACACATTAATCCTTTACTCATACTTGTATGTACAAATTCATTGTGATTAAATACTGTATAATGTGCCATTCAAATACAATCTGGATAATTTTTACTCATGGCAATTGTAAACAATTTTTCTTCAGTGACGTATTATCTTTGCATCAGTGGTGGGTTGCCATTTTTTTACTACTACTTTTTGTGGGCACGCCGCTTCTGCACATGCACAGAAGTGTCCAGGTGGCTGGGCGGAGCCTCCTGCCACCGCTACTACCGGCTCGCCCAATCCTCTGCTTTTTATGTATAAACTTACCACAAAGGGACAAACCAAAGTTTTCCCCATTCTTCAGAGCAGAAATGTCTCTTATGTGAGAATTATTCTTTTATTCAACCATATACAGTAGATTACCATATTTTTCGGAGTATACGACGTACCTTTTTGCCTCAAAAACAGAAGCTGAAAATCTGGGCGCGTCTTATACACTGAATACAGCATTTTTTTGCCTCCTGAAACCCCACCCCCTTCACCATGAATTGTCAGTGCTAAATTGAGGATACTAATCTGATAGTTTATCACATTTTGGACCCATTATACAAAAATCCAGAACTCTTCAGAAGTCTAAAATGCTGGGAAAGGTAGAAAGAAAAAGAAAATGATTAGCAGCAAAGTGAATGGGTTCCACCACAAAACCGCGGTAGACTAAAGCGCGTGTGACTAAAGCGCGGTGACAAAACCGCACCGTCAAAACCGCGCGACAACAGCGCACCGACAACAGCGCACCGACAGAAGCGCGCTGTAACATAACCCTAAAAATAACCCTAAACCTAACCCTAAACCTAACGCTAAACCTAACCCTAAACCTAACCGTAAACCTTACCTTAAGTTAAATCGCACTTCTGTCGGCGCGCTGTTGTCGGCGCGCTGTTGTGGGCGCACTTTTGACATCGCGGTTTTAGCGCCGCGGTGTTGTCAGCGCGCTTTTGACGTTCGCGGTTATGTCGTGCCACGAAGTGAATGGACACAATTACAGCAGCAATGGATATACTTTTGAAAGATCTGAAGGGCCAGGATGGGGACAGATCAGCCTGGAGAAGGCTTCCCTATGTGATTACTAAGAGTCAGCACTGACTTTTGCCATACTCATTTATCAATGCAAGTGCATTCTAATTAACTCCTTTTTTATTTTGGTTCTATAATGTTGATCCTAGAATTTCTCCCTTGGAACACACCCTATCCCCAATTTTAAAGAGCAGAATCCCTGTTTATTTAAATAGAAAGTTTTATAGTAATGAATAAAGCAACATGGAATAAATAACTGGTTCCTGAACTAGATGTTTTGGGCTACAGTGATTATAATCCCCAACCATTATAGTTTGGGATTAACCAAATAGTCCAAAATATCCAAGAGTACCAGGTATGGGAAACCTGGAGTAATTAACAACCTTCTGAGATCAAATTAGCTCAGTAGGAAGTGGAAGCTTTGCATTTGTAATTTGATGAAGAAATAAAGATTTCACAGTGGGATTTTAATAAAGAACTTCAAGTGGTTCCTAAATTGTAGAACATCTACTGTGGGAAGCCTGTATGACTATCTCACTGCTGGCGTTTTCGTGAGCAGTTGAGATGTGGCTTCTAAATAATGTTTGTGGCCTAGATTATTATCATTATTTTGCTTTCTGTTGTAAATTTTCTGGGGCTGTCAGTAGTTTTATATTTTAAGTGATTGCTTTTAAATACTGCATTATTAAAGGAATTTATGATCACTGATAAATTAGAGAGACCATGCATAGTGTGGCTTTGGGGATTCTTTCCAATCCTTTAATAGCAGCTCCACACTAGGCCACAGGATCAGGAGAGAGGAAGGAGGGACTTAGAGTGAAGAAGGGATTTGCATTGAAATCAGATCCAGTCCATTTTCAGACTAGTTCTGTCTACTGTTGATTTGTCCCAGACCAAATCTGGTCCCATTCTGTTTTGTTTTCAGAGACTTATCATGTTAAGAGAGCCCTGAGATCCCAAGCTTCTTTACATAATTCCTATTCAAAATTCCACTGGGTTGAAAAAAATAACAAATATAAAAATAAAGAACAGTCCATGCTTCACTCTGCGTTTAAGATGTCTTCCTTATTTGATCAGCAATTAACCGGATGAAATTTATAGGCTATAAATTAGTGCAGTTATTCAGTAGCCGAGAACAGTATCTTATATCTATTTTAATGCTGATGCTCTGTTTTGGGGGGGGGGTGTATGTATACTTATATGTGATATATGTGTACCACTGCATTTTCTAATTGTTGTGAGCTTTTCTGAAGGATCAACAGAAAAACAAAAATAATATATATTATTATATAATGTTATATTTGTGCTGATAAATAAATAAAGGGTGACTAGTATAGATCTATTTCAAGCTATTTAGCTCTCATCAGCTAGCCATACCTTTACTGGGATTCGAACCTGTGCTATATTACATCTTAGGCAGACGTCTTAGCCATTAAGCCACAGGTCCTCCTCCTTATCAGCTGAAGCCAGGGAGGAAGGTATATATTTAGTGTCACAACCCCTGGTATGCCCCAATTATGGGAGGAAGCTAACTGCTTCCATTACATACATACATACATACATACATACATACATACATACATACATACATACATACATACATACATATATATATATATATATATATATATATATATATATATATACACATACACACACACACACACACACACACACACACACAAATATATATACAAAATGATATGTTGGCATCTAATATTTGTTATACACACACACACACACACACACACACACACACACACACACACACACACACACACACACACACATATATATATATATATATATATATATATATATATATATATATATATATATATATATAACAAATATTAGATGCCAACTTCATTTTGTATGCAAGAGAAGCAAAGCCCAAAATAATTTGCTTGCAGCATGAACAGAAATGAGAAAACCTACGGATAAGAAATTCTTATCCCCTCTCCTATTCAGTCAGCTGAGCTCCATTAATCCTACAGATTTAACTAAGTAATGAGGAATAGTCAGACTTGTAGAATTCTGGGCAACTGTTACTCTCATAGAGGTAATAAAATGTTCAGGTTCAGTATAAAGAACAGTGCTACACAATTTAAAACTAGAATTTGTGAGATATAATTTTATTTTATTGTATAATTTTATTCTATTCTATTTTTCTAGTGTAGATATCCTAATGCACCTTAGGGTTGCAAAAATATAGATGACCATTAACCAGGAGAAAAGAGGTAGAGAAGCCTGTACCTCTTTTCGGATACTTATGATAGCTAAAGAGGACTGATACAATTATTTCAATTAATTGACAATGAGGAGCATATGAATGTATTTGCTTAATTAATACTTGAAGCACTTGAAGTGCTTAATTAAGACTTGAAGAAAAACTAATAACACAGTTTAATGAAATTTTCCTTTAACATTAAGGTTTTTTTAAAGTAAATTACAGTAGTAGTAAGAAATAGTAATAAGTGGTTGTAATTAGTTATCCTGAACCGTTTCCTTCCCCCCGTCCCATGCAGTTCAGGGTTTATTTATAGTTTATAGTTTATTATACTTGTATGCTGCCCTATTCCCGAGGGACTCAGGGCGGTTAACAAACTAGATGGGGGAAGGGGAAATACAAAACGGACAAACACAAATACAAAAAAACATCTTGAAAACAATACAACAGTCACACAATTCAAGTGGGGCTGGGAACTCATCAGCCCCAGGCCTGCCGGAACAGCCAGGTCTTGGTAGCCTTGCGGAAAGCCTGAAGGGTGGAGAGGGTCCGAATCTCCATGGGGAGATCATTCCAGAGGGCCGCAGCAGCATAGAGAAGGCCCTCCTCCAAGTGGTCGACAGTCGACATTGGCCAGCAGATGGTATTCGGAGGAGGCCCAATCTGTGGGTTATTCAGTCTCTAGTCTTTGGTCCCTCTCTGCCTCCTCTCTGGGAAGATGCAGTACTACTACTAACATTCCCGCTCACTCCTTCTTCAACTACACATTCCATCCAAGTTAAGAACCAGCAGAGATGGAGGGCTATTGGTTAGAGAAGGGACTGCAGATTGTTAGTGTGCCATAATGATGAGTTGGAGATGGCTAGAGAGGTAAAAAGAAAGGTAACAAAGGGATAAGAAGAGAAGTCACACAGAAACTAAGAACTGCAAGGCTCAGGAGACAATTCCCAGAGGAAAAGACAAAGTGGTGGCCTGGGGAAGGGAGATTGCTGTTAGAAATAGGGATATGTGTTGTGGCCCAGCAGGAGCCGTTGGAGCTGCCACCAGACTCCGACAGCGAGGGCCCCTATGAGTCGGCTCTGGAGGATGTGGAGGACCCTGGACAGGGTTCTGACTCCGAGCAGGGCGCAGAGAGGCTGGTTGGCCACCAGGAGGCGCCTGAGCCTTGGACCAGTGGGGAGGAGACAAGGGAGTGTGATCCTGACGTCAGCAGTGAGTTGTTCCTGGATGCCTGGCACCGAAGAGCTAATAGGCGTCAGGAACAGTTGCGCAGTTACAAGAGGTAATTGCACTCATCTGCTGGTAATTAGGCTCCTCTCCAGACTATAAAACGAATGCTTGTGCACACGCGTCTTTTGCAGAAGTCAACACATGAACTAATGTTGGAGAACAGTATCGTGAGCTTCCTGCCAAGGCTTGTCTGTGCTGGTTTGCTGCCAAGGACCTGTCTGTCTGTTAATAAATTCCGTAAAGTATCTTTGGCTCGGAGTGTGTTGGTGTCAGAACAGATATGTATATGTAACAAATATGGAGAAATTATTAATCAATTCAGCAATCCATCAGAATAAACACTTTAGACGTTCCAGGCAAATCTGACCTGGGATAAAAAAGGCTGACCTTCTTGTTATTTTGTCAGCTCTTTTCTCTTCAGAATCCATTCAGAGCAAGGATGGTTGTTGGTGCAAAAAAGTAGTAGAAAGTAGTAGAAAACAGTTGTAGGGAATCCAAGAGGGTTCGGATAAGCAACCAGACTCCATTATAAACATTTATAAGCTTACTAAGTAAAATGATAAAATCCATCTTCTAGCTTTTAGAAGGTTGAGAAAGATTCTTCCTGATTAGCAATAGCAATAGCAGTTAGACTTATATACCGCTTCATAGGGCTTTCAGCCCTCTCTAAGCGGTTTACAGAGTCAGCATATCGCCCCCACAGTCTGGGTCCTCATTTCACCCACCTCGGAAGGATGGAAGGCTGAGTCAACCCTGAGCCGGTGAGATTTGAACAGCTGAACTGCAGATAACAGTCAGCTGAAGTGGCCTGCAGATCAGGCCTAACCACTGCGCCACCTCGGCTCTCTGATTGATTGATAGATAGTAAGAAAAGACATTTGTTCTTCCTGTGTAGCCAAATAAATATTGGAATAATTTCATTAGTCCCTTGTCCTGTTGAATATTGCATGTGGCTATTGTTTGATTCAACTGTACAGGCCCTCTATGTTCTGTGAATTTCATACTTTAGAATAAGTAATACATGTTAAGCTGCTTTTGTTTTTAATCCTTGCCATAATCTTTCATTAGTTTATCATGAGCTAGATAGAGTCTGGGTGCTTATTCTAACAAATCCAACAAAGATTTTTCACCTACTGCCCAGCTGTGTGGAAACCTGTCTTCACCTCGCTACCTAACAGGGAATAGACAGAGGGCAGACTATTAGTCCATTGGTGGAGATGTTTGCTTCCAATGCTATCTTATTTCCAGGAACTTATTCATATGAATTTAAGCAGCACCCAGCTCTCAAGATTCTAAAAGCTTCATAATAAGATTAAAAGGAAAAGATATAAAATCCAATATCCACATTTTTTAAAAAAACAGAAGCTCAAACACCATGTAGTCATAACAGTATTAAAAATCAATCCCCAAATGCCTGTTTGGAATAAAGCTATTTTCATTGCTCTATGGGATTCAAATAAGATGGACTTCTAGTATATCTCTAATGTAGGGTGTTGTATAACCAGGCAGCTATGATACAGAAGGATTGCCTTAGGCTCTTTGTCCCTTTGCGTTCTAATGGGGACATGACCCTAAAGCAGTGGTCTCCAACCTTGGCAACTTTGTGACCTCTAGGCTGGAGTACTGCAACGTGCTCTACATGGGGCTGCCCTTGAAGAGTATTCGGCAACTTCAGCTTGTCCAGAATGCAGCCGCGTGAGCGATCGTGGGTGCGCCTCAATTCACCCACGTAACACCTATCCTCCGCGAGCTGCACTGGCTGCCTGTTAATCTCCGGATTCGCTTCAAGGTGCTAGTTGTCACCTACAAAGCCCTTCATGGTATTGGATCTGGGTACTTGAGAGACCGCCTACTGCCAATTACCTCCACTAGACCAATAAGATCCCACAGACTAGGCCTCCTCCGAATCCCATCAGCCGCCCAGTGTCGACTGGCGACTACCCGGAGGAGGGCCTTCTCTGTGGCTGCTCCGACCCTGTGGAACGAACTCCCCGTGGAGATTCGTACCCTCACCACCCTCCAGGCCTTCCGCATAGCCCTTAAAAACTGGTTGTTCCGACAGGCCTGGGGCTAAAGACTTGCAGCCCCACTTCAAATGGTATGATTGTTGTGTTTTTTAACTGTGTATGGTCTTTATATTTTGTAACTTTGTTTGTTTTCCTCTCCCTTGATTTGTGAGCCGCCCTGAGTCCCTTTCAGGGAAAAAGGCGGCATACAAATAAAGTAAATTCAAATTCAAATTCAATTCAAGAACCTATGGACTTCAACTCCCACAGTTACTCAGCCAGCAAAGCTGAGTTGAAGTCCACAAGTCTTAAAGTTGCCAAGGTTGGAGACCACTGCCCTAAAGCATCTCCTTCTTGCTTGTGCCCAGGCTGGGCAGACAGTCTGTAAAGTATCCTTGAACTTAAATATATATAAGTCTTTATAAGCCAAAAACAGCATTTTGAATTGGATTTACTCACTGGAGAATTGGCTCTCAACACTAACATTTGTGCCCACTAATACTTCTGGGACCTTGTAAGAGGCAAAGGGATGCAGAGTACATTACAAAGCCTGTTCATATAGTGATGAGGGCATGGGTCACTGTTGGCAGCACAATTGGGCAAATACCTCTCTGTTCATAGCTTCCATTTCCAGTAGAAGACATAAGTCTAGAAAGACATCCAAAATTCAGAACTGTTCCTTCAAAGGGCAAGTAAATTTGTCCAAAGCAATCACCAGAAGCCTGGCTATTTCCGTATTATTGAGATTCAGATTAATTTTGTTCTTGCTATAGACCTATAGGCCTACACAATCTCAAGACACCAGGGAAGGATTTCCACACCATTTCTGGCATGGCTTGAGGTATTAATGTATAATAGACTACCATAAGTATCTTTCTAGGTCGAGAAACAACTTCTTTCTATTGATTGACACCTCACAGACAGCACACATAATCATGAACACAGTTTTAAATAAACCATATGAAATACAAAAAGGAACTAGGGAAGGATGCCCACTATCTCTTCTCTTATTTATTTTAGTTCTTGAAATACTAAATAGAGATGTAATACAATATGAAAAGATCACAGGTATAAACATTAAGAATGAATCATAAAAGTTAAGAACTATAGTAGATGATTTAGTTTTGATTTTGGCAGAGACTTTAGAGCAGAACCAATACTAATAGGTGTCTTGGGTGGAACATCATTTGAACACCATCAACATTGACCTAATCATCATCAGTCAACTCCAAATAGCATTTTTACTTGGGACAGCTAACATCCTGCAATGATGCCAATAACACCATTGAACAAGAACATCTGCCTATCCCAGCTCCTTAGGACAAACTTGATAGATGGATAAAAATGCCAAATCCACTGTAAACATCTAGCTTGACTGACTAATAATAATAATATGGGCAGACATGTCTCAGAGAAACAGCAAGAGTATTATCCTAACCCAGTGTTTCTCAACCTTGACAACTTGAAGTCCTATGGATTTCAACTCCCAGAATCCCCCAGCCAGCATAGCTGGCTGGAGAATTCTGGGAGTTGAAGTCCACAGGACTTCAAGTTGCCAAGGTTAGGAAACACTGTCCTAACCACTCATCCCCAACATCAACGAAGTTATTCAAAACAAAACAGCTGCATACCATTTTATGACACAATTAATTAACAGCATACTATTGCATTGTCTCAGGGTAGGCCCAAAAATAGGCTCCTGTCATATTCACTGTTTATTTCTCATTATTTTTATTATACAGATTTTTTTTCATTCTTTTCATTTCTCAGAAATAAATCAATGGACTTTTCATATTGGCAGCACTCTTGTCACTTCTTTATTCTACAAAGCAACTAGGATTGCCCACCAGATTACAGGGAAATCCTCAAGCACCCTCAGGAAGTCTTCTGGATCCATCAGACACCCAGGGTAGACCATACAAAAGTCTACCACTTTTGCAAAGAAGAAAGGTAATATAAATATAAAGCTTGTACTTTAATTGCCTCACATCTCTGAGGAATTTTCTCAGCTACTACAACAAAAAGGGAATATGTCCAGCTGACCTACTTTTCAAGGCAGCCAGCATATTAGGGAGATAAATTCTCTTTTCTTAATGGGGGAAAACTTTTTGTTATTTGCATTGGGAGGAAATTTTGTGCTGATACCCTTATGCATTTTTAAAAAGATAATTGCAGATTGAGAGGATGGATTTTTTCCCCTGAATTTTAGCATACGAAGAAAAGCTTAAAAGAAATGTGTTATGTTCATGTGGCATATTGATAGTGGAAATTATTTTATATTACCTGGCAAGGCCTTTTCATTTTAATTGCTATAACATGGTATCTGTAACAGCAGAGTTCACAAGTCCACGAGCCTCTTTCGCTGATCCACTTCAGTAGGCAGAGTTGATGTGTATATCTTACAGAGCCATCACAGCGACAAGGATTTAGCAATTCGCCCTAGAAAAAGATTAAAAAAATAAATAAATATTACACTTTTAAAATTCCCACATTTTTATAAAAAGGTTTCATTGGCTGAATAAATCTATTTTTTCTAATATACAGAAGTAATTCCGATTGCAATCCTTAATTATTAGACAACAGGTAGTCCTCAGCTTATGATTATAATTGAATCCGCAATTTAAGTTGCTAAGTGAGAAATTTGTTGAGTTTTGCCCCATCTGATGACTTTCCTTGCCACATTTGTTAAGTGAATTGCTGCAGTTGTTAAATTACTAGTTAGTTATAGTTATAGTTTTATTGATTTGTATGCCGCCCACTCCCGAAGGACTCCGGGCGGCTTACAATAAAACAAGGGAGGGAGAATAATACAGAAACAACATTAAAATATACAACAGTCACAATCTCCAGGGGGGGCTGGATATTTCGAGAGCCCCCCCGGCCTGCTGGAGCAGCCAGGACTTAACAGCTTTGCGGAAGGCTGGGAGGGTAGTAAGGGTCCGGATCTCCACTGGGAGATCGTTCCAGAGGGCTGGAGCTGCAACAGAGAAGGCTCTCCCCCCGGGGAGTCGCCAGCCGACATTGGCTGGCAGATGGAATCCGGAGGAGACCTAGCCTGTGTGATCGAATCGGTCTATGGGAGATGATTGGCAGGAGGCGGTCTCTCAGGTAGCCTAGTTGTCAAGCGAATCTGGTTTCACCTTTGACTTTGCTTGTCAGAAGGCCGCAGGAGAGGATCACATGACTCTGGGACACTGCAATGGTCATAAGTGTGAGTCAGTTGTCAAGCATCTGAATGTCAATCATCTGACTATGGGGGTGGTGAAAAACGGTCATGTCACTTTTTTCAGCACCGTTGTGACTTGGAATTGTAAGCCGAGGACTCCCTGCATGGCATCTCTGAAAAGAGTATGATTCTGAAGATATATATTTCATTCTTTCTCATTTAGGCCTTCAGTGTAGATTCTACTCTGAATGAAGATAGTCATGCCAGCAGATGAAGACCTGCGCTAAAATAGAAGAAGGTCTTCTCAGTCTTCTAAGGCAGTGTTTCTCAACCTTGGCGACTTTAAGTCCTGTGGACTTCAACTCCCAGAATTCCCCAGCCAGCTATGCTGGCTGGGGGATTCTGGGAGTTGAAGTCCACAGGACTTAAAGTCGCCAAGGTTGAGAAACACTGTTCTAAGGTTCTCCTGTATTTGCTTCAAGATGTGAGAAAGATCAAGCTCTCACCAAAAACACTTCCCTCATACCAGGCTAAATTTATGAGCAAAGCAGTGAACAGTATTTAATCGAGGAGATTAAAGATGATTCTGCTATTCAGCTCTTATGCATATAATTACATTGTTGTCATAAAAAAATAGCCATGATGGTGCTGCCTTCCTCCTTCAGTAATATTGCTGTGATTGCCTGTAAAATCAGTGGAGGAATGAACTAAACCAAAGCAGTTGTTCGCAGACCAAGCTGCAAGGAAAGCAGATAAGTTTGTCTAGGTCAGGAAACAATATATTTAGCACAGATGTTAAATTTCAGAACAGCCATTATTACCTAGACATGAAATTAGACGTTAATAGAAAAGATGTTCAACTAAACTGCCAATTAAAGCATATTAAAAGGATTGGAGAAAAATATACACTGCTGTGAAAAGAGAACGAATAGATTAGGAAAACATAACCATAGAATAATGCTTAGCAAAATGTAACTATCTTGGGTGGGGTGGGGGTGAAAGAAATTTAAAGGAAGTGGAAGGGCAGTTACTGTACCTATATCTATTGATGTATTCACTCTATGCATCTGTGAATTAAACTAAAAACAGTAACACAAAGTTGCAAATTTGAAAAAAAACTATTAAAAACAACAATGGAAAGAATATTTTAGATAGATAGATAGATAGATAGATAGATAGATAGATAGATAGATAGATAGATAGATAGATAGATAGATGATAGATAGATAGATAGATAGATAGATAGATGATAGATAGATAGATAGATAGATAGATAGATAGATAGATAGATGATAGATAGATAGATAGATAGATAGATAGATAGAATGATAGATAGATAGATAGATAGATGATAGATAGATAGATAGATAGATAGATAGATAGATAGATAGATAGATAGAATGATAGATAGAATGATAGATAGATAGATAGATAGATAGATAGATAGATAGATAGATAGATAGATAGATAGATAGATAGATAGATTGGATGGATGGCTAGATAGGTAGGTAGGTAGGTAGGTAGGTAGGTAGGTAGGTAGGTAGGTAGGTAGGTAGGTAGGCAGATAGATAGATAGATAGATAGATAGATAGATAGATAGATAGATAGATAGATAGATAGAGATAGATAGATAGATAGAAAGATAGAAAGATAGAAAGATAGAAAGATAGAAAGATAGAAAGATAAGATAGATAGAAAGATAGAAAGATAGAAAGATAGAAAGATAGAAAGATAGATAGATAGATAGATAGATAGATAGATAGATAGATAGATAGATAGATAGATAGATAGATAGATAAAGACTACTTGCATAAAATCCAAATGAGATGAGATTGGCAACTTTGCTGCATCCCCTAAACTTTGATCAAAAAGCTAAATAAAGCAATATATTTACAGATCTTAGTGACTCACAGCTTCCATCCTAGAATGTGCAGTTGCACTTCCTGTTTCAAAGACTTAGAAATATTGTAGGATCTATCTCTTACTATTTATTAGAATAATTAGAAGTTGATATGTGGAGTAGGTATTCTGGCTCATCTACAAGCATGTTTTGAAATATAATGTAAAAAGGGATAGGAAATAAATATAGCATTTCAAATCTGTAATTCTGATTCTTATACAATAAACAATTTAGACACCCTAGCCATATTTAAACACGTTTAATGTTAAATTACTTTAATAGAATCCCACTGCTTCAGTGAGCCTACTCACTGGCCTGATTTATGTATATCACTAAGCTAAAGTGTGATTTGGCTAGTTTTGGCTTAGTATGTTGCACAAACTCAGACAAACCGGGTCTTAGTAAGATGCATAAACTCACCCTACTCATAGCTATAAATCTGAGAATGATGAACTTATGGATGGATAAACCATTAGTTTCATTTAGAAAGAAAATGATTAAAAGTCAGCAGTTTGTCAGGTTTCCGAAAGATGCCCTAATTAATTCATGACCCTCAAGCCAAGTTTCAAAAGAAAACCAGTCATTTATTAAGAACACCATTTCGGTAACACCTAATTGCAGTCAGATCTAACCTCATTTGAATTATGGCTGAACTTTGCCCATTTCTTCCCTCCCCTCAGTCTGTGTCATAAATCACATTCTCTAACGAGGTGCATGCCTCAGAAGCCTGCTGTAGTCATCTGAGATCAGACTCTAGCCGAAGGTAGGTGTAGAATGTGCTCTCCCCTTTTCCTCACCATGGCAACTTGATAACAGACATGCCAATGCTTTATGAGTTGACACAGTTTTATTAAAAACTAGACAATAATCTATGACTGTTCCAGAGATTTCCTTTCTGGATTCTTCAACACTTTCAACAACGGCAGAGCTAATGTACTTGAAAAGTTCTTAGAAATTCAGGAAGATATCCATAGATGTACGTATGTGCTCTGAAGTAGCCTATGTTGATCTGTGTAGTAAAATCAAACATCACGAGTTGAGCACAGAAAATCTTTCATGGCATTTTTCATTATGCCATAAAGTGCTTTTTGTCAATTTTGTGTCATGGAGTGTTTTATAAAATTTGCCAAATTTTATTTAAAGAGAAATTTAAAAAGCAATTCCATGGGAGACATGTCCTCAATTTTGGATGCATTCCGTAAGTTAGCCCGTTTGAAAAGATTTTGCCTTATGAGGTACAACTTCACCCAGTTAAAGGTTACAGACATGAGAGTTTTAGTAATATACAGATAATGTAGATCAGCGCTGCTTAGTTTTTGAAAAAGTTAATGTTAATGAATCCATTATTCAATCTTTAACATTTGAATGCAACTGAAACGAGACTGTGTTTTTCTTGGGGCTTGTTTAAGATCCAATTGTCTCAAATTTGGGCTAAAGGAAGTCAAATGGGGACTTTTCTTCATTATCTCACCTTATTAGATAGGTTCTATTGTTCTGTTCTATCCTAAAAGAGAAATTAATGATAATTCGGCATGTGTTGGTCTTTCCTTCTCAGCATTATCAGAGTTGAGTCTTGATAAAATTTTAATTTAACTGAAGCAAATGATTTAGGATTTAGATGTACAAAATAAAAGAACTACTATTTACCACCTCTTTTAGAGTACAATTGATTCCCTTCCCTGGACAACCCCTAGATTTTTCTTCCAATATTATATGTGCCCCTCAAAGGAGACAATTTGCCCTGGCTTGAATTAAGATGTTACCTATTAGAGAAACCACTGGTATTTATGTCTCCCTGATGAAAGCTGTATTTTTTTCTGTTCAGACAGGAAGAAAGAACCTGTTTGCTTTACCCAGTGACAATTGAACTTAATATTTACAATTGTTAACAATGTTAATTCTGTTGTAACAACGAGGACTGCTGGATTCTTTTAGAACTGGATTCAAGAGTACAAGGATGACAATTGACATGGGGAAACCAAGGCAGTAGAGACTTTGATGCTTCTTCACTATATACAATAAAACTATTTACATTAGATATTTATGACAAGATTCTGGTTTTTACCTAGTTTTAGATTTCTTCTCAACTCTTTTCTAAAGGTTATTTGCTTCTAAATCTTCTCCTAAACTCTTCACTTCTTTTTCCTTCAATTTGTCTGTATTGCCAATTTCTGGAATCATCACAAGATAATTAAAAGAAGCAATGTGCTGGATTTATGAATGAGTGTGGGAACTGCTGTTAATATTGTTTCCTTGGACCTCTTCAGCTGATCATCATCTGCATCTCCTCTGTTAGGAAGCGAACTTCTCTTGAGCATCTTTTTTAATTATTTCTCTAGAAACCAGAGCTTTGCCAAAGAATATGACACTCCTCTCACTCGCTCTCCAATTTTTGGTTAAACTAGTATGTTGTCCAGCAACTAAGGAGATTATTATCTTCATCCCAGGGATCCAGGAGCCCACACCTACATGTACAAGGCCTGACCAATGGCAATGCTGTCTATGTTTGCCCCACAAGAATTCTGGCTAGTAGCCAGGTCAATACATCAGCTCTTGGGACAGTACATCTATCCTTCAAGGCTAGAATTGAGCTTCTTCTTTTTTTCTCTTTCCATTTGCTCACACACCTGAGCACACTTGACAGTTACACCCGATCACATGCCATAATGCCATTAGTCTTTTTAGTGTGACCATTCTTCTGAAACTTCCAAGAAGATTGTAACATTTCTGTCAATTGCTATAGCTGATAGAAGTTATCTAGTATCTCCGCTATGCTATTATTAACTGTATTTTCTTGTAGTACTTTCAGGATTTTCTGTCAATATTTTTCTTCTTTTATGGTATTTATTGTATTTTTGGTCTTTCTCTTGCATTTGGTCTTGGATCATAAATAAATTTTAACTTGGCATAAAGTAACAATAGTTAAAGAGCAGTTCATAAAGTGGGACCCAGCTCCATGGGTAAATGTGAAATAAATTAAGTAGGGCAAAGATGGGAATGAAGAATGAAACTTTTTTTTGTAGTATAAGGGTTCAAAGCCTAATTCAAGGTCATTAACTGATAAATGGAATGTTATGAGAGAATGCTAATGCTATCGATTTTAGAAAAATCATAGCATTCATTAATGAAAAATAGTATGCAATATGCAATACTTTTAAAGCATTTAAGAAATAATGAATAATGGATGATTTTTCTCAAAAAATTGAATATGTTGAGAAAAAACTGTTATTTCATGTCAAAGAAAATCTTTTCATGCTATATTCAGACAGAGAAAAGTGATAGGCCTTCATCAAACATCTACAAAATGCCAACAATAGGGGACCTCGTTAATTTCAAGAGAAAGAGTAGTACGAAGAACTAGAGTAGTACGAAGAGTAGATTGAAGAAAACAGCATATCTATCCATGAATTATTATAAAATGATACTTACTCTGTGGCAGTGGGAACTTACAATATAATATCTTCCAATTATCTAGGGACTGAGTAAGTCTGTAACATTGCAAGCATTCTATCAAGCATCCTGGGCCCAAATTACTTAATGCTTTATATGTCATAACTAAAATATGGTTTGATGCTAACTAGCAGCTAGTGCTTCTATAGAAATTTAACATGTTATATGAACAGGCATTCTGCTCAGCAATATAACTGCTATATTATGTCTAGCTGTAACATCCAGATCAAGGGCAAGGGTAGTCCTATGAACAGTACATTACAAAAATGAAACATAAGATTGGCAATGGATGCAAACAGTAGCTTGGTTGACGATATTCAGGAAAAGGCATAAATAGCGCATGTGCCACAAAGTTATTTGGACCTTCAATGACAGCTCTGAGTTTATGAGCACATTCAAATGACAAACAAATTCTTGTTGAGAGATTGCAACCAATTGAGAATTTGGGAACTGCCAACATGGTTTTCCTCTTGTGAAGATTTAATACGTTTTTGAGATCATTGGTGTTCATAAAAGCTGTATTTCTCAATAAATCAACCATCATTCTGAGAGAAATATCTGCTGTAGGAAAAATCAATGGCTAATGCCAATGAGGAACATTATACATTTTATTTAAATAAACCTATTTTAAATTTGTACAAAAGCTGTTTTATCAACACATGGGCATTGAGTTCACAATATTAATTTCTCAACTATACATACGCCAAAAGTTTTGATCCTAATAGGTCAAAATTGTCTGAACATAGAGACAGCCTCTTCAGGAATGAACAGATCACTGACTGGTGGAACTATTCCATTATGTAATACATTTACAACTCTCTGTATCCATTCGAGAAAAGGCAATATATTGCAAACATATACTATGAAGAGTGGAAACAATTCCACTCATTTACCCCAGGTGACACATACTAGACACTGTTCAATGCATATCAAAAGCAGTGTTTTAAGGAACATAAAAATACATTATTCCATCCTCAAAATGTCTCACAAATCTGTTACAATGAGTATATGAAGACTCCTACACTGGGCCTTGCACAGTAAATGATAATAAATTTATTTATTTATTTATTTATTTATTTATTGGTTGGTTGGTTTGCTTGTTTGTTTATTTCTGAAGAATTATACCTGGCTACCTGAGAAGACAATGGAGGATACAAAATAAGACATTTTTTTTTGCAGCCTTTGTTGCCATTGTAGATGCAACTGAATATACTAGAAAAACTCAGTCAGTTTCAAGATAAATTTGAACCATATATAATCCAGTTATCTCTTGGCTAGCTTTACTTCAATCTCCAGAAAACCTGAGAGTGTGTTTGTGTGTTAGATTTCATATTGCATTAACACTTAGACTTATATACCGCTTCACAGTCCTTTACAGCCGTCTCTAAACAGTTTACTGAATCAGCATATTGCCCCCAACAATCTGGCTCCCCATTTTACTGACCTCAGAAAGATGGAAGGCTGAGTCAACCTTGAGCTGGTGAGGCTTGAACTGCTGAACTGCTGACAGCCGTCAATCAGCAGAAGTGGTTTGCATTACTCCATTCTAATCACTGCGCCCCACAGCTCTTCAACATTGTCAAAGAGGACATTTAGTGATTGTCTCAATGGCTCTTTCATGGTCCAGCTACATATATAAAAATCCTAAGGAAATGAACCTCTTAGAAGCTGAGGAACCTAATGTAACACGAGGCAATGGATACAGACCTTTACATTCCTGATCTAATTGTAGAAAAGGCAAGATCATCTAGGATTGGGAACAAGATCAGATCTGGATTAAAATATAATAGATTGAAAGCTGGAACTGAAGCCAAAGGTTTGCAGAGTCCAAACCTAATTTATCATGCCTATAAGGAGATGTCCCTGGATGGGATGAGAAAGTTACTCTGCCAATGGCACCATTTCCAAAATTGTACTTTTCCTGACTCTTGGATGAAATGTGACATTTGATACACTTGAACCTGATATTTTTGGTACTTCTTGCTGAAACTTTAATTCTTATCATGAGTTAGAAACATCACTACTGCTTGGTTCCCTGTTATTTTCAGGATGATGTACAATTTAAAGCCATTAATATATCTGTGATTTACAACTCACTTGTTTGCAATTCACTGAATTGAATTCAGCTTTGAAAGGCCCTTCTGTTTTCTCAGTCCATATATCGTCAGGAACATTAATGGAATAACTGATACTTGCTTCAGGAAAATACTTGGAAATTGGAAATTCAAGAATCTATCAGATTTCATAAACTTCTGGAGTCAGGTCAATCTTAATACATCCTCCTCCAGAATGTGGGAAATGAAACTATGCAATGAAATTTCATCAGGTGGTAATCTAAGCATATACTAACTTCCTTAATAGCCATGCAGGGGAAAAAAACTACATCTAAGGGGTACACATCCCAAAAACTGTGAAAACTTGCCACAAAATTATACTTTTTACTGTGGCATTGGGAAAGCAATAATGTTAGCTGTACTAAATTACTTTGGTCTAAAATTTACCTTCAAATTAAATCGATTTTTATTTTAGTCCTGGTCTAGCTGTTTTGGGATGTAATTTCTGCTATACATAAGTGTAATTCTTGATTCGAATGAAGGTACATCCAGATCTAGGCTGCACTCAAACTGATACCCCCTTATAAAAATTAACACAGGCCAAGTAATAAATGTATTACAACACACACATATTGCAGTATTATTAAGTCTGCAAAAGAAGGCTGTTATAAGATGATAGTTTACAATTTATGCTGATCTAAGCCACCTATTTATTTAAGCGAATTGTCTAAGTTATCTTGACCGAAAGGCATTCAACCCTGTTAACATTCTCTAGATGCTGCAGCGGCTTGCCAGAAAACAGCTAATGGTTAATTAATAACTGATTCCTTGACCTGCAGATGTATTAGCAAGCCTCTATGCAACTTGTCATTGTAACAATGACAATGCCCTTGTGACCTCTAGACTGGACTACCGCAACGTGCTCTACATGGGGCAGCCCTTGAAGAGTATTCGGAGACTTCAGCTTGTCCAGAATGCAGCTGCGCGAGCGATCGTGGGTGTACCTCGGTTCACCCACGTTACACCTATCCTCCGCGAGCTGCACTGGCTGCCTATTGGTCTCCGGATACGCTTCAAGGCGCTAGTCGTCACTTATAAAGCCCTTCATGGTATTGGACCTGGGTACTTGAGAGACCGCCTGCTGCCAATTACCTCCACTAGACCGATTAGATCCCACAGATTAGGCCTCCTCCAAATTCCATCCGCCGGCCAGTGTCGACTGGCGACTACCCGGCGGAGCGCCTTCTCTGTGGCTGCTCCGACCCTCTGGAACGAACTCCCCATGGAGATTCGAACCCTCACCACCCTCCAGGCCTTCCGCACAGCCCTTAAAACCTGGCTGTTCCGACAGGCCTGGGGCTAAAGAGCTGTCGCCCCCGTCTCGAATGGTATGACTGTTGTGTGTTTTAAATTATGCATTGTTATGCTTTGTTTTTTAAACTTTGTGTCTGTATCCCCCCTTCCCTGGTTCGAGTTGTGAGCCGCCCTGAGTCCGGGGGAGGGCAGCATATAAATACAATAAACTAAACTAAATAAACTAAACAAGAAAGTTACACTTACTGAACGTCGAAAGGTGCCACCACTATGCTATCACCTGGTCATATTAAGAGGTATAGCCTGTCTCGTCTGGGAGCTTCACCCCGCCTACTACAATGTTATGATGATTCAACCCAGCGGCCAAACGAGAAACCGGATTCTCCACTTCCTCTTTTCTGCAGTGCTTTTTCTAAAGCAGTGTTTCTCAACCTTGGCCACTTGAAGAGGTCTGGACTTCAACTCCCAGAATTCCCCAGCCAGCATTCGCTGGCTGGGGAATTCTGGGAGTTGGAGTCCAGACCTCTTCAAGTGGCCAAGGTTGAGAAACACTGTTCTAAAGCAGCCCGCCGGCGCTGTCCGTGGTGCTGATGAGCAGCCCGCGTTAGTTGCTACTATTTCACTAACCGTGTTTGAAGAAGTCGCGTTTCCTTAACAGAGACATAACCAATGGAGCGGGGGGCGGGGACGCGTGCAGCCCCCCCCCAATCTTCCTTTTCTGCTTCTTTCTCCCTGAAAGTCATTTCAGGCATTACTTAACCTGTCATTCAGAAGCATGAGACTCTCTGTCGCTCCCAATCGGGCGTCCTGACTGTATCCAACTACAATCGCTGCCAGGGATGTGGGGTGGAGGGGGGGAGGATGGCAGGCTGTAAATCCGCTTGCCCACCCTTGCCAATGGAAGACTATGCCCCCCCCCCCACCCACCCTCCACTCTCCCCCCCCCCCTCTCCTCTCTCTACAACCCACAGCTCACCTGCTCAGCGCCCTGGAAGCAGATCTTGCAGATGGGGCCGGCGCCGCCCCCGCCGGCTTCCCAGCTGCCGTTACTACACACCGAGCGGGTCTCGGGTTTCTCGCTCTGGCCAGTCCCGCCCTTGGCCGAGCGGTGACTCGGGCCCGGCCCGGGAGGGACTCCAGTCGCTTTCCCAGCTCCTGTCCCAGGAGGCGCGGTGGGTTTGGGCTGCGGTAGAGCCCCGCCGACGGGGCTACCCCCGTCTCCCCCGCCGGAGCTCATGGGGGGGACACCGGTGTGTGTGTGACAGCCACCACCTCCCACCCACCCCCCTTCCCCTCCTGCTCTGCGAGAGCGAAAGAGAGGCGAGGCGGGCACCAGCCGCCTGCTGGCTGGCTGGCTGGCTGGCTGACGAGGGCAAGCGAAGCGGTCACCGCATGTCAGGCGTCCTCCTCCTCCTCCTCCTCCTCTTCCTCCTCCCTCCCTCCCCGTCCCCGTCCCCCCTCCCCGGTTTAGGTGCGGGCGCGAGAATCCCCGCTTCTGACGCCAGCGGCTGCCTCCGAATGCGGTGGGTGAGAGAAGCCGTTGGAGACCGTTACCGGGCAGGAGAGAAAAAGTGGGGAGGGGGGGGGAAGGAACACGGGGGAGGGGTGGGTGGGGGTGGGTGGGGGAGACTCCACCACCTGCGCGCGGCACGTGCCTCCTCGCGACCACCTTCCCCCCCCCCCACTCCACCCCAACCCCACGATAAAGACTCTTTTCTGCACACACACACCCCCCATCTTTTAAACAAAAATGTCATTGTCAATTATAATTGGGTCTGGGGATATCCTATTTAATTTCTTTTTTTTTAACTTTTGCGTAACGTGTTTCTTTTAGTGTTGTACGCCGCCCTGAGTCCTTGGGAGAAGGGCGGCATATAAATCGAATAGCAAGCAATCAATAGCAATAGTTAGGCTTATATACCGCTTCATAGGGCTTTCAGCCCTCTCTAAGCGGTTTACAGAGAGTCAGCATATCGCCCCCAACAACAATCTGGGTCCTCATTTTACCCACCTCGGAAGGATGGAAGGCTGAGTCAACCTTGAGCCTGGTGGGATTTGAACAGCCAAACTGCTGAACTGCAGTGCTGCATTTAACCACTGCGCCACCTCGGCGCAGTGGTTAAAACCTCAACCTCAACCAACCCACCCTCACAACAAGCCAACGAAGCAGCCATTCCCCTCAGAGGGCGCCAGGCGCCTCACCATGTGCCCCCCCCCAAGGTAGCAGTTAGACTTATATACCGCTTCATAGGGCTTTCAGCCCTCTCTAAGCGGTTTACAGAGTCAGCATATCGCCCCCAACAACAATCCGGGTCCTCATTTTACCCACCTCGGAAGGATGGAAGGCTGAGTCAACCCTGAGCCGGTGAGATTTGAACCGCCCAACTGCAGCTAACAGTCAGCTGAAGTAGCCTGCAGTGCTGCACTCTAACCACTGCACCACCTTGGCTCATTACGCTTCCCTTTTTCCCCTCACAGAAGCCCCCTGAGGGGGGGGTCCCCTTTCCATCCCACCAAAAAGCATTGGAGACCCCTTTTCCTCAGAAGTGCCTGCACTTCTCGCACCTTTTCCTTCTCGTCTCGACGCTGGTTTACCCTCTGCATGTTTCAAACCTATTTAAACATGTTTCTCAGCTTGCCTTCAGAAGTTGGCCATTGGAAATTTTTAAAGAAAAGGCTTGGGGTCTCTTGCTTCAACAAGGAGTTGGGCTAGAACAGTGTTTCTCAACCTTGGCAGCTTGAAGATGTCCGGACTTCAACTCCCAGAATTCCCCAGCCAGCATTCGCTGGCTGGGGAATTCTGGGAGTTGAAGTCCGGACATCTTCAAGTTGCCAAGGTCGAGAAACACTGGGCTAGAAGACCTCCAAGGTGCCTTTCCAGTTCTATTCTGGTTTCCATGTCCCAGTAGTTCAAATATGAGGGCTGGCTTCAGAGTAACCTACGACGTTTGTTCCATTACCCTTTAATAATCATAACCTCAAACTCTCCAAAGTCTTGAGTAGAGTAAGAATTCTTCCCCATGAATGAAGGAGAAAGTTATACATTTGTGTCTTCCTGGGGGGTTTTTTTCCTTCCCCATTTTCTCTTAGGAAAATAAGGACACATTAAATATTGAGGGGAGAGGGGGGGGGGAGATCCAAAATGCACAAAGGCAATATTTCTCCGAGTCCAAGTGACATTTTTAGAAAGTAGCTGCGATGTCATCATAGTTTAAGAACTATACAGATTCGTTTATTGCATTTATAAACCTCGGTGAAGGATAAAAGCAACAACTGCATTTGAAGAAATCACACACAGTGGTATAGAATAACAGAAGTACAGTGTAATAATTTGATTCATCATCCTCGGGCAGGAAGACCCTGATGTAGATACGTCACTTTCTCCTCCTCAGAATTAGATTATAATGCACATATTCTCTGTCTCCTGCTATGTTCTCAGTTTTTCCCACTTTGCCTGATGTACACCCAGTGGAAAAACAATTAACTCAAGAATAGGGGGGAGCTTATCCTCCAACTCACTCAGACTTCAGCTGAATGCCATCTCTGCACAAATATATGACATGTGAATGCCTTCATTGTCAAAAGGAGAATTTTAAAGCAAGCAGCAAATTATTTATTTAAACCATTTGTTAATGTATCCTTAAAGAACAATTTTTTCCTCACCTTATAAATGTATTTTGTTTCCCATTTACATAGTTTAAGGGCTGGTTTATTCATTACATTTATCTTTTATATGTTCATCCAATCAAGACTAGCTCCTGTGGGCTACGAAAACAACAACTGTATCCAAGGAAATAGTAAAACCAATAAATAATAATATACAATAACAGAAATACAATATAAAATTAAGTACAAATTATAATTCATATAATATTCCTGGTACCAGAAACTCGAGAGGACTTGTCCAAAAAGCCTTTTGGAACAACCAAGTTTCTACTATCTTTCAGAAGGCCAGAGAATGGATAATACTATTTATTTGAGAAGTCAGCAGTTCCAAAAAGTAGAATCATCACAAAAATTGTTGCTTTAGGCATCCCATCATATTTCTTGATAATTGGGAATTTTCAGCAGACATTCTCAGTGTCCCATGACTGGGCAGGCAGAATATGTGCAGAATATTTCCTGTATATAATAGATGGTCTTGAAGATACCCAGGCTCTGACTCATGTAGGGTTTCGGTATCTTTCCCACTGGCTATGTATCAATAGCCAGTGATACTGCAAGGGCAATAGTGGTATGTGGCAGTAACAAGACATTTTGGCCATTGCATTATTCACCAACTGAATTTTTCAAGTTGTCTTTCAGGTGGCCCCATGTAAAGCTGATATTCATTTATTTATTTAAAATTTTTCATTTTCATTTCATTTATTTGACATTTATAGGCCGCCCTTTTCCCTGAGGGGACTCAGGGCGGCTTACAATTTGTAGGAAGGGAGTGCAAGACAAAACACAAAAAGAAAATGTGAAATATAATAAAATAAAACAATAAAACACAACATTCATTCAGCATTCGGGTGGGGCAAGATTAGGGTCTTATCCCCAGGCCTGGCGGGAAAGCCAGATCTTGAGGGCTGTGCGGAAGGTCTGGACGGTGGTGAGGGTACGAATCTCCACGGGGAGATCGTTCCAAAGCGTCGGAGCTGCTACTGAGAAGGCTCTCCTCCGCGTAGTCACCAGTCGGCACTGACTGGCGGATGGAATTTGGAGGAGGCCTACTCTATGCAATCTGATGGGACGAAGGGAGGTAATCGGCAGAAGGCGGTCTCTCAAATAATGACCCAGCTCAAAAGAACAACCATTAAAAGGCAATGTCACATGCAAGATTCTAACCCGAGTCATGAAGAAAGAGCCTGATTTTCAAAGCTCATTTGAATACGGCCCGGGTGGAGGTCAGATGTATTTTGAAGAGGAGGGGGAGGATGTTCCAGAGAGCAGTGCAATGACAGAGAAGACATGTTTCTTAAATCCCATCAGCTGGGCCTGATGGGATCTACTTAGTAGATGGGATCTGGGGCATGGCAGCTCTGCCCAATTGTGCAAGCCAGGAGAAGTCATGGAAGACAGTCCTTGAAAAACCAAGTTGCATGCCTCGAGAAACTACAGGTTTCCTGAATTACATCTGGAAGTCTAATGGTAACTAGTGTAGATCAAGGAGATAGGGCCATAATTGCCCATGTCTCTGTATTCTGGATTAGTTGCAGTTTCATGTATAATGCATTGCAGAATTACAATAATTCCTGGACCACAAGGTCCTATCAGCCGGTCAATGTCGACTGGCAACTACCCGGAGGAGAGCCTTCTCGGTGGCTGCTCCGACCCTATGGAACGAATTCCCCGTGGACATTCGTACCCTCACCACCCTCCAGACCTTCCGCATAGCCCTTAAAACCTGGCTGTCCCGACAGGCCTGGGGCTAAAGACTTTAACCCCACCCAAAGAGTATGACTGTTGCGCTTTTAATGATGTATTGTCTTTATGTGTGTATCTTGTTTTGTTCTTCCCTCCACCTGGATTGTGAGCCGCCCTGAGTCCCCCCCAGGGAAAAGGGCGGCATATAAATAAAGTAAAATCCTAAATCCTATGTTCAATCACTCATGCCCTGGTCACCTCCTTCTTGGATTACTGAAATGGGCTCTACATGGAGCTTCCCTTGAAGACCATCTGGAAGCTTTAGTTGGTGCAAAATTGGTGGTGTGGACAGTCTGCACCTACATCAGCATGTAATATTTCTCTGCTCCACAAATTGCATTGGCTACCGTTTTTTTTCTGAATTCAAGGTGCTAGTAATTACCTATAAATCCTTACATGGCATAGAACTGGGATATCCCAATCACATCTATCCTATCAGGAAGTAGGAAAAATGTGTTCTATCCACAAAGGAATATCATCTATCAAGACTCAGAAGGAGAGCATTTGATGTCACATTGCCCAGTCTTTGCAACATCATCCCAGCTAAAGTGAGATTGGCTCTGACTTTGTTAGCCTTTTTGGAAGAAACTGAAGACATGGCCTGGGGCTTCAGTGATGTTGGTGAATAGACTGCTAAGTGGTACTGTTAGGAAAATGAATGGTAACATACTCTCCCACAAATCATATGTTTTACAGTTTTAATGGTTTTTATTGTTAATGTTTTAATAATTTTTGTAAACTGCCCAAAGTCAGGGAAGTGAGATAAGCAACTATATAAAACGAATGCATAAATAAATCATGTGGGAGAAGACAAAACCACGAATGACCCTCTTCAATGTCCCCAGTTCTAAGTTAGCCCAAGATTGATACCCCAGCTGAAGTTGGACAAAAGTCATCCAGGCTACAGTTACCAATTGCTATTCTCGAAGAAGCCATAAATCCAAGACAAATACCAGGTAGCAAGGCTGTTGTCCATATAGAACACAATCCTACAAAGTGTCAAAAACAAGTCAGTTGTTGGAATAGTCATTTCCTCTTAGGTTGAGTCTATTCCTCCTATTCGGGTTCTGACAGTGTGTAAACACTGGACCAAAGCTTCCACAATAATCTCATTCATCCCAATGTGGAGATATATAACTGGCCATCATCAGCATATTGATAAGATACTTTGTGGGTGATATTTCCCCTTTCGTTTATACAGATGCATAAAAGAATAGGAGTAGGACCAAGCCCTTAGGCATCACATAATGCGTGACCCGTCAAAACCGCGGTGGAATAAAGCGCGCCCGACGAAAGCGCGTACGTGATGTCATCAGCAGCGCGACGAAAAAAATTTAAAATAAATTAAATTAAAATTAAAATTAAAGCAAGCCAATTCACGTAAAGGTAAGGGTTAGGTTTAGGGTTAGGGTTAGGTTAAGGGTTAGGGTTAGGTTTAGGGTTATGTTAAGCGTTAGGGTTAGGGTTAGGGTTAGGTTCAGGGTTAGCGTTAGGTTTAGCGTTAGGTTAAGGGTTAGGTTTAGGGTTAGGTTTAGGATTAGGTTAAGGGTTAGGTTTAGGGTTAGGTTTAGGATTAGGTTTGGGGGGTTAGGGTAAGGTTTTCGCTTTAATTTTAAATTTACCGCTCACAGCGCGATGTTTTCGTTGCGCTGTGATGACGTCACATACGCGCTTTCGTCGAGCGCGCTTTATTCCACTGCAGTTTTGTGGTGGAACCCACATAATGTATCACCAAAGGGCTGAACTTTCCACACCCAGCTTGAGAAATAATCAGAATGTCTTAAGAACTAGAACCACTGTAAAATTGTGCCGCCAACTTCCAAACTTCATAGGCAGACCAGAAGCTTACTTTGTTCAAAAATTCAAAAGCCATCTAGCAAGACAAGGACCGTCATGTTCCCATTAGCCAAGCCTTGCCCAACTCCTCCATGAAGATGACCAATGTATTTATGGTTCTGTGCCAGAAACTGAATCCTGGCTCTCATGAAACTAAATAATCCATTAGTTGTAGATGCTTTGTAGCAAAAGGTGGGTTCCTACCAGTTCGCACCTATTCGGTAGAACCGCTTCGTCAAATCTACCGAACCGGTCAGAAGAGGTTCCACCAGTAGACCCGGAAAGTAGGCCACACCTACAGAAGAGGTTCCAAACTCTTTTGAAACCCACCGCTGGTCCTTGGATATGATTATTCTACACTATCATGCTCACATTTATAAAACTCAGTGCCTCTGTGAAAGGTAAGGATGACTACTGCGTTTGTGGTGCAATCAGAACATTGCGTGTGTTGAAGTTGTTTTAACGCAAACCAAAGATGCCTTTTAAAAAACAAGTTGACATCATATTCTTATGCATGCCAGTGCTGTGTGTGTGGTAATTTAAGGTGGTTCTGACAAGTGTCGTCAGCATCTTCATATCCGGTCACATGGGCGGCAAGCCACTCCCACAGAGTAGGTTCGAACAATTTTTGAAACCCACCACTGTTTGTAGCTATTGTTCCACCACTTTCCCCACATATGGGAGATTGGATATAGAACAATATTTGTCAAATACAAACAAGGCAGTATCTTGAAAATGGAGTGAACACAATGCTTCTTTCAAAGTTCCAGTCATTATTCTGTCCCTCAGTGTGGTATTCACAATATTCTATCTCTATATTCTATACTTTTAAACATTTTGTTCACACAATAGTCCTATTTCTAATCCTATGAGTGTTTAAACATGATAAAATGATAAAATATGACTCATATATATTCTGGCTAGGGAAAATTTTCATATAAAACTAAACATTAAACCACAGTGATGCCTCCCTTTTGTGTTCTCAACACAATCCTTTCTTACTCATGAAGATTCTTGAAGAAATTGTTCAAATCATTATCTGAATAAAAAACGTATTTAATTTTCTTTAGATTTTGAAGGTTTGACAACTCATTTAATTAGAAATAATGCTAGTATTAAGTAATATGATCTATTTCTGTTATTCTTTAATTTATTAGATGTATATTTTATCTTTGTTTTTATGCAGCACTTGAGGTACCTTAGAGCAATTACAGTACCAATTATAAAATGTAAGAATAAAATAAAACAAAACAAAAAGATCAAGAGAAAATGTAAATCAGATAAAAGTATGATTGTGGAATGTAAGTAATTTCAATTTTTAGATAATTTTGTTAACAATGTTTAATGTTTTTATACTCTTGTTTTTAATGATGTGAGCCACCCAGAATAGCAATAGCAGTAGACTTAGCAGTAGACTTATATACCGCTTCATAGGGCTTTCAGCCCTCTCTAAGCGGTTTACAGAGAGTCAGCATATTGCCCCCAACAATCCGGGTCCTCATTTTACCCACCTCGGAAGGATGGAAGGCTGAGTCAACCCTGAGCCGGTGGGATTTGAACCGCTGAACTGCTGATCTAGCAGTAGCCTGCAGTGTTGCATTTAACCACTGCGCCACCTCGGCTCTGAATCGCTCAACAGTGAGATGGCTAGTAAATAAATTTAATAAATACATAAAATCCTAAATTTATATATAACAACTACAAAAGCTTTGCTGAAAGTTGCCTTATCTAAATACATTTTAGAAGTATGAATCGGGACTAAGAGATAGTTGTGAATTCTGGAAGTCTCCACATATATAAATAGAGTTTGAGATTGTGATATCTTTAGAAACCTGATTTAAGGAGCCAATGCACACAGAACCACACAATTATAAGGGCAACAGAACATAATTCTCAGCTCTGTGGCATAATGCATTTTGCTACATTCCTGACAGATGGCTGCTCAGCCTCTGTTGAAATATATCTAGTGAAAGGGAGCTCATCAATTACATTGTCCACTGTAATTTGTCCTTTTGTCAAATTCCTCTTATCATTAAGCATTTTTTCCTAACATTCAACCACAATCTGCTTTTATGTAAATTATCACTGCTGTACAGTGCCTTCCACTCAGGAACAATAGAGAACCTATCTTGACCTTTTATGTTATGCTTCTTCAGGTTCGGTGTTATCTTGCTTCACTCACTATTTTCTGGAGAGTGAACATATCCGGTCGCCTCAGTCTCCCATAAAATTTAATTCCCAGTCCCCTGATCTTCCTCATTATTCTACTTTGCACTTCTTGCTTCTGCCTATTTCCTGACTATTCAATTGTCCTTCACTGGATCAACGCATCGAAGTACCATGGTGCCCTTTCTTGTGTCTCTTACTGGGGAAGGATTTCAACTCTCCTTGCAGTGGCTCGTACATTTTTCAAAGTCATTGTGACAATGGACCAGTGGTGGGTTTCAAATTGTTTTGGAACCTACTCTGTGGGTGTGGCCTCCTTTGTGGGAGTGGCTTGCCAGCCATGTGACCTGGTGGGAGTGGCTTGCTGGCCATGTGTTCTCTCTCTCTCTCTCTCTCTCTCTCTCTTTCCTTCCTTTTGTCTCTCTGTCCCTTTTTTCTTTTTCCTTTCATCTCAGGTCTGGGGCTAAGCCTATTTTCGCCCCTCCCGAATGTTGAGTGAATGTTGAGTTTTATTGTTTAATTTATTTTTGTTCACATTTCTTTTTGCACTGTCCTACACTCCCTTTCCTTTGTGATTGTAAGCCGCCCTGAGTCCCCTCAGGGAAAAGGGCGGCCTATAAATGTTCAATAAATCCTAAATCCTAAAATCTCTCACTCTTTTTCTTTTTTCTTTCTTTCTTTCTTTCTTTCTTTCTTTCTTTCTTTCTCTTTTTCTCTCTCTCTCTGTGTCAGTCTGTCTGTCTGTCTGTCTGTCTGTCTGTGTGTGTGTGTGTGTGTGTGTGTGTGTGTGTCAGTGGTGGGTTTCAAAATTTTTTGGAACCTCTTCTGTAGGTGTGGCCTGCTTTCCGGGTCCACTGGTGGAACCTCTTCTAACCGGTTCAGTAGATTTTACGAACCGGTTCTACCGAATAGGTGCGAACTGGTAGGAACCCACCTCTGCAATGGACCATGCAAAGCTAGGCAAGGGTGGGTGGAGCAAGGAGCACAGGGTGGCTAAATTTTGTTCACCTCCATTGGTCAGAGAGTAGAAAGTGCTGTTCCACACATAAACAGTTTCTAGCACTTGTTAGGAGGACAACTGCAGAGAGCTGTAATTCAGTTTATGAGGATTTGGAGAGCTGGGAAAACTGGTTGTGTTAGGATCAAAACAAGAATGGCTTATTTTTTTTACACCTTTCTCCACTCTGAAAGAGAAAGCTGTCCGCATATTTGTGTCTTAGTTGAGTCAGTATAAATATCTGGCAGATTTTTTTACAACAAACTGTGTTTGCACAATCCAATCCCAAAACTCAGTTATTGAGTGCACCTGTTGTCATTTTTTTATAGATTGCATTATAAAATTTGACGTTTACCTTGTCATGCATACAAAAAGACTGCATTTTGGATTTGTGCTAAAATAAGTTTGAAAATGCAAAATGGAAGCAAGTTTGGTTAAAGTATGGTGCTTGAAAGTAGGATAGCGGGAGATTTGGATAGTTATTAACCAAATTTCGTTTATTATATCAGTGGCAGGCCCCTACATGCAAGGAAATTGTCTAGGAAAATGCAGTACCGTATATACTCGAGTATAGGCCGACCCGAATATAAGCCGAGGCACCTAATTTTACCACAAAAAACTGGAAAAGTTATTGACTCGAGTATAAGCCTAGGGTGGGAAATGCAGCAGCTACCGATAAATTTCAAAAATAAAAATAGATACCAATAATGCCATTGCCCATTGAATAACATATACAGCCTGCCTGTGCCCATTAAATATACAGTAGCCATTGTAAAAATTTGCTCTGCATAACAAATTATTATCACACAATACCGGTGTATTCAATGAAATACTTCACTCACCTCATGATGCTGATGTCCCGCTGTGATGATGATGTCCCGCCTCCTATGACACACGGCACAGTGATTCCTATCATTGGATCACTGTACCAGAGGAGGTGGGACATCGCTATGTGGCTGCTTGCCATAACAAGGAGGAGGTGGGACATCGTTGCAGAGCGGCAGGAGGGGGAGGAAGGGGAATCGTAAGATAGCCCTGCATTACATTAGAACGTGAGGAGGGGGGATGGTGCGGTGCACGCTGCGCGGCAAACTGACACAGAGGGAGGGGAAACTCAGGGGCGCTGGGCCATTCACGAGCGTCACCCAGTGGCATGGCCCCGCCCCCTTTTCTCCTCCATTTCGGGCAAATTTTTCACTGACTCGAGTATAAGCCGAGGCGGCTTTTTTCAGCCCAAAAAGTGGGCTGAAAAACTAGGCTTATACTTGAGTATATACAGTATTTGTTTTGATTACTTATCCATGAAACACATTAAATCTTGACAAGAGTCTTGTTTGTAGCTGGAAAATACTGCTGAATGGAAAGGATATATACAATTTATCCAACCAGGCAATCAGATATGGTGATTGTATCAGGGGTTTTAAATCCCAAGAAACACTGGCGTGCTGAACGATTCGTTCTTCCTGCTCAAATACCGCCTGCAAAAGCCAGACTGAAATATCTTCCATGTAGAATATGATAATTTCCAATTAACTGTGATAGTGTAGAATCAGGGAAAAAGAACTGCCTACACATCCTCCCCTGTGTATAATTGAGTTGGATGTGAGCTCCAAATAATTTTCTGTTTCTAATAACTAACAGGACATGAGCAAGAATAACACTGAAGTTATCAGTAGAACATTAGGGATGAAGGGAAAAGAATACTGAAAGAGATGACAAGAAAACACTGGAAAAAAATAAAAGCTATGAAGGGGAAGCTGTTATAATATGAACTGTATTTTCCAGATCTCTATTGCTGACTGTTAATAATAGTCTAGTATAACAGAGCAATATCCTGTTCACTTAATAGAATTAGGTGGCTCAACCCATTATTGTTATATATGCTGAAATAAATGATCATTATGCCTGATTAAAAATATCTAAAACTTCTCCACAAACATTATATTTATGCAGACACAGATATTTGTAATAGAAATCCTAATCTCTCTCTCTCTCTCTCTCTCTCTCTCTCTCTCTCTCTATCTATCTATCTATCTATCTATCTATCTATACACAAACAGACATATAATATATATATATATATATATATATATATATATATATATATATATATATATATATATATATATATATATATATATATATATATGTCTGTTTGTGTGTGTGTGTGTGTGTGTGTGTGTGTGTTTTATTTGTGCTGATAAATAAATAAAGGGAGACTAGTATAGATCTATTTCAAGCTATTTAGCTCTCATCAGCTAGCCATACCCTTACTGGGATTTGAACCAGTAAGGGTATGGCTAGCTGATGAGAGCTAAATAGCTTGAAATAGATCTATACTAGTCTCCCTTTATTTATTTATCAGCACAAATTTTTTAAAAAAGACAAATATAACAAAGGCAACAGTAAAAATATTGGGTTTCTGTCGTGATGGACTCTTGTGATGAGCCGATTGACAGATGATGGAAGCAGTTAGCTTCCTCCCATAATTGGGGCTTACCAGGGGTTGTAAAAAAATGTTATATATATATATATATATATATATATATATATATATATATATATATATATATATATATATATATATATATATATATATATATATATATATATATATATATTTAAAGTCACAACCCCTGGTATGCCCAAGTGTGGGAGGAAGGTCACACTTCCACTCTCTGTCATTAGGCTCGTCACAAGAGTCCATCCAGACAGAAACCCAATATTTTTACTGTTGCCTTTGTTATATTTGTGTTATTATTTGTGCTGATAAATAAATAAAGGAAGACTAGTATAGATCTATTTCAAGCTATTTAGCTCTCATCAGCTAGCCATATCCTTATAACCTTACCACAGGTTCGAATCCCAGTAAGGATATGGCTAGCTGATGAGAGCTAAATAGCTTGAAATAGATCTATACTAGTCTTCCTTTATTTATTTATCAGCACAAATAATAACATATATATATATATATATATATATATATATATATATATATATATATATATATATATATATATATATATATATATATATATATATATATAAATTTTTATTTTAAACACATAAACACATAAACACATCAACAGAAACAAACACATGACTTAAAAACAACATAGGAACAATAAGTTCCATCGTATATCATGCCGCAGTTCCGAATCGGTTTCTTTGCAGTTAGTGTTTTCCCTTCTATACATTTCTATCTTGCGTTCATAATCTCCTTGTTCGTTATCCATGTTTATGTACAATTCTTTATTTATTTATACTTAGCTACTTATGACCAAATATTATTTACCTATATTGTGCTTTATATTTTTACTGTCATTTATTCTCTTACATACAGTTATAGGTATACATTCACATAGTTATTCTTTTTCTTTGCCATTCTTATATTATTATTATTCCATTTGAAAGGTTATAAGGTATAGTTTGGAATGCTTTGTTTACCATCCTTCGCACCTGCTGTGACACCATCTTATTTTCTCTTTCTTTCCTTTTCTCCCTCCATTCCTTCTCTACTTCCTTCCTTCCTCCTCTCCATCCCCTTCTTCCTTCCCTTACCTCTCCCCTACTCCTACCCTCTTTCTTCTCCTTCCTACCCTCTCTCCTTCTCTTTCTTTCTCTTCCTCCTTCCTCTTCTTCTTTTTCTCTCCCTTCCACCCACCCCTCCTTACCTCTTTCTTTTTCCCCTACCTCTCCTCCACACTTCTTCTTAATAAGCTTCTTAATGGCTCTCTTAATTTTCTGACAAGATTAAGACTGCAATTCTCTCTGTGTAAAAATACAGTACATACAACAAGTAGTTTCTCACTGAACATGCATACTTACATTGAAGCAGAAAAGAAAGCAAATTAGAGCGTTAAAATAATTTATAAAAAGTGTGTGGAATAATAGTAAGGTAATAGAAACCTCTTAAGTTTCATTGGGAAGATGTTACTTAATGGAAAATATAAATTTGCTCACAAATGTTTTGTGGGCAAAAGACACAAGCACAGAGCACTAATAATGCTTTGTTTCCCATCTTCTTTTCTGTTTTACTACCTTAATTAATTCTATGATATTCCAAGCATCCTGTAGGATATATGGATACTAGCATACCTTGTATCAGTCACAAATTATTTGAGTGAATTATTCAATTCATTTAATTGTATAATTAACGCTGGTGAATTTGCTTTTTATTTTCTAGCCCAAACTGATTTTCAAATGTGAAATAAAAATAATGAAATGATACAAAATTTCCTGTGGGAATACTAGCATTTTTTAAAAAAAATCTGGTCCTTTTTCTTTTTCTCAACTCAAGATGGCAAACATACCAATAGTACTTTGTTCTCCTAGTTTCCCTACTACAACAACTGTGTGAGAAAGCAACTGACCCAAAGTCACACAGCCGATTTTTCATGTCAAAGTGGGAACTAGAACGCACAGTCTCCTGGTTTCCAACATTTTAACCACTACACCAAACTCTTTCTCTTTCTTCCTGGAAAAGGAATATTTGAAATAATACATAATATCTAGTTTCTGACTTAATAGAGAAATAAACATTTTCTTTTGTTTTTAATTTAAAATATCTGTTTAAACCTTTATTAAATTAAAGGAGATAATTTATCATAACTATTTTTTTTTGTTTAGGTAGCTATAGGATTCAAAGTCACCGTTTTTATTTTACAAGTTTGATTCAAAACTTCTAAAATTATTCCGTCACCTAGCTTAAATACATTGATTACTTTATTATACCTATACTTTTAACTCAAAAATTGATATGCTGACATAATAACTTTGTGTAAAATGTGTTTTTTATTTTCCATTTTTCATTTTCATACAGTCACATATATACTGTGCATAACTGGGGCCATACAACATTAAACAATAAACACAGCAATTCCTCTTGTCGACAATACCCCCCAAAATAGAAACCCAATGTACACCTCTTCGACCCTCCATACACCTCTTTCTTTCGCCCCCCTCCAACTTTCCATCTTCCCTCCATCATTCCCCTCTACCCTACTTCCCCTCCCCCTCTACCACTCCTCTCTCCCAGTCCACTCCCTCCCTTCCTTCTCACCCTCCCTCCCATCCTCTCTCCCGCCCTCTCTACCCCTCTTTCTTCTATCCCGCTACTCCTCTCTTTGGTGTATTTCTACTACATGTCAATATATTCAGCTTGTCCTATTTTTACAGTGAAAATAAAGAGAAACAGTATACATGTGAAATCGCATTGCATTGAAATCTAACACATACTATTTATCCCCCCTCCCCCCTGCCCCCTAACACCCCACCTCCCTTCCCCCCCTTTGTACACAAGAATACGCGAACCCATTTAAGTTCAAAATTATAATTAACTTCAAGCAAGTGAAAAAGGAATTGCAAGTCATCAATGTGCAGAACCACAGCCTAAACTAGATTGCTCCAGACGTGAGGCTCCTTATGCATGTCAGAAATATGACACATTTATAATGATTCTGCGAACTAATTTAAGGGAACATAGTGGTAAGTAATATGACATTTGATGAATCTGCATACACCACTTTGTGAAGCATAAAAGCCGCAACGAACCAGGTTGTCTTTGAAAACCACTTTGAAGCTAAGGCTTGTACAATGTGCAGTAGCTGGAAAACACGGTTCCACCACAAAACCGCGTTCAACTAAACCGCACTCGACGAAACCGCGTAGCTGACGTCATCAACAGCGCGACAACAGCGCGGAGACAGAAGCACGCTGTAAACGCTAAACCTAAAATTAACCCCTAAACCTAAACCTAACCCCCCTAAACCTAATCCTAAACCTAACCCTAAACCTAACCCTAAACCTAACCCTTAACCTAAACCTAATCCTAACCCTTAACTTAACCCTAAATCTAACCCTAAAGCTAACCCTAAACCTAACCCTTACCTTAAGTTGAATCGGCTTGCTTTCAAAGTGCTATTTAAAGCGCCCTTCTTTCTCCGCGCTCGCTGTTGTCGCCCTGTTGATGACATCAGTGACGCGGTTTAATCGGGCGCGGCTTAGTCGAGCGCGGTTTTGTCATGCCACGGGAAAACACTTCCTCAACAAGTGTTCTCAGGAATAGAATGATGTTTACTGCTCTTCTATGAGAGCCAACCTGACTTCATGGGAAAAGATGTTCCGCATCAAGAGGTCACATCGAAAAGGTCTTTCTCAAAATCTCAACTTCTTTAACTTCCTGGCAATAGGCGCTCTAACAATCCTTCTCAAAAAGATAATGTAGAGTAACCAGATTCTATCTGGAAGAAATGGTCCCAAAGATAACCAGGTAAACTAACAGCATTTTCACTAGGAGAATTTAAGCCTATAGAAAATTATTTTCTGCAATGGCCTCAATATAGTAAAATATCTTGCCTCTAGATGTTTGCTTGAGGTCTTCACTATTAGTTTTTTAGATGGTTTTGTTCAGGCAGGTTGATGCTCTGTCTGAAAATCTCTCCCTTCATAAAATACAAAAATAATGGGTTCTTAACAAAAAAAATAAATGACTAATGATATTGTTCTAAGTTGCCTTTTGAACAATAATATGTATTTTTTCTCTCTACTAGTTGCCACTACAGAGCAACAGTTTTTGTCAGATGACACTCTCCTGTTTTAGCTTCTGGAGAGAACCACTGTATTGCTGGTATGTATGACTTTCTGTGATAAATTATTTTTATTTACCTCTTTCATCAGTGAGATCTTTGGCTTGAAACTTAAGTACAGATCTTAGATATATACAAGATTTTAAATCCTGGGATTTTTTTTCTCCCAAACATTTGTGTAAGAGATTTTATAAATTTTGAGTTACAACTGATGAATCAACACATCTCTGAATATATTGTTGAAGTGGTTGATAATATGATATTATGAAAATATTTAAGAAGCTCTCTATATAAGGAAAGAGTTTAAAACTTTGCAAGAGCTAGACAAAAACTACCAAGAGCAGAAAACTGGATTCTTGCCAAGATGAACTGAAATGGATCCAAGGTCAAATATCCAGGGAAGAGAAATACATATAGTAGTTTAAGGTTTCCCATTCTAGAAAATACACAATCACTGGCAGTTGCAATTGGAGTGGGGTACAGTGGGGACAAGAGCTGTTTCATTTGAACTAAAGTGATTTAGTTGACATAGAATTTTGTGGAGAATAAATCTCATCAAAGTCCCAATTCTGTAGTTGTTGGTTTAGGGTGGCGGGGGATGGGAGAGATATCCAAAACTATTGTCATAAAGTATTACAGGGATTAAAAATGCAAACATTTTGGAATGCAGAGAGGAAAGAAACCAAAAATTATTTTTAGATTTGCTTCCAAGAGTACTAAAGAAGCTTAAAGGGTTTCATCAGGCACATCTCATTGCCAGAAAATGGGATTAAGACATTCTTCTTATATCTTATACATGTTGGCTTAGTCCTGGATACTAGTGTGAGAAAATGTTACGATGCTGAAATAGCTATCTAAAATATGAACTATATCCATATTGTGGCTGGAATTTTGCCACAGTGTTGAGAAATAATTACACCAGGGAGTTATTTCTGTGTATTTCAGGCACATATATTTGCAAGGGTGTGTTGATTGTCTGGCAGCATCCAGGGTGATTGAGCAGTCCTTATGGGGTAGAACTCTCTACGAGGAAGGGGGTTAGAAATCTCCTTAAGCAGTTGAGAATCAAGAAAAAAGGGAATTTAAAAACCGTCATTGTTTGAGCCCGGTTCATATCTTGTCAAGGCCTGAAAGATGAACAGCAGCTGGACTTCACTATTATAGCATTGACGTTGCTGTACTCAATGAACCAGGCTAACAGATGAAGATTCATTACAGGAAGTAGTGAGTGGATATATGGTGAGATGGTGGATTTTTTTTTTCATTTTTCTTTTGGAAAAGAAAACCACAGACTGTCAATAGTACTCAAGGAATAGGTTTGCAATCAGAGCTGCTTTGCTAAAGAACATCGCTACTCTATCCCCTTCAAAACTCTTCTGGAGTATTTCAAATGTTATAATGTTTTGTGTCATTTGTACAATCTTTGTACTAACCAGATGCCAAGGACAAATTTACACCCTTTTTTTTCTGCCTGGAATCTTAACTCTTCTTCTAGTGTAGAGTTTCTGAAATCATAAAGCCTCAAACCTCTGTAATGACTAAACAATTTGGTTCCCATTAAAAGCTGTTTCTTTTATATAATTAGGTCTAAAATCTTGTAATAAAAGTCTCAATATTCAAAATGTGTCTGGACCATAATTTATTTCTAACTTCTTTAAATCAAAGGCTTATTTGGATTTTTTTTTCTGTTTATTTCCAAATCTTACTTAAACTTGTAAGTTAATTTAACTTTTATTCAAGAATGAAGGTAAATACATTAGGTGGTTTTCAAACTTGTCATTCTGAATATCTTTAATAGCCCTAAGGTAGTTCGATAAGCAGTTTCCAAAAGTGATTAGAAAGAAGTAGACGTTCGTGTCCTTTAAAAAGCTCAGCCACGGTTGTGAGAATGATTATTGATCCCTTTGTTTCCTGGTGCTCAAACCTTCAGAAGACTACTTGTGTGGACCACATGTGGGTAATTTCTTGTCCTCTCCTTATCTAAAAAAGTTTCCAAGAACTGGTCTACTTGTCAGTTATTCAGTCTTTGGCACAATAATCATTTCAGCAGTTTCGGAGATATGGTTACACACCTTGCCTTCTCTAGGAGTCCCTACGTAAAATTTTCTTGTAAATAAGAATGTGATCATTGCTGTATGCAGAATACTTTTTTCCTCTTCTTCTTAACTTTCAGTTACTTGAATTGTCTTTCTCTCCCTTATATTATTTCTTAATATATGTGTATGTATATATACACACACACACATTTCAGTCCTGTGAATTTATTAATATTTGTTTAATAACCAAGATCTGGGATCTGGTCCAATCTTTATTATGAAAAATAAAGTATTTTTGATATTATTAATTTTATGACATGATGACGAAATATTTGCTTTATTGAAAATTAAAAAGTTAAGAGGTAAAATCAAATGGGGAAAGATTTTTTCATAAACGCAAGAGAATAAGCACTAAAATATTATTCTTAAACAAAATTAATAGTCTCCCTAATGAAAAATATTTTTCAGCTGAAACAGGATTAATCAGATATAAATATGATGAGTAAAAGTCTCTGCAGTTTTTTTTTTTGGTAACATCTTTGGAAATGTCATTTCCTTCTTCCACCAGTATCAATCAAAATCAGAAGGATATGATTAAATTTTGATTGTTAGAGGTTACCCAAAAGTTTATACTATAAATGTTTATATCCTAGTCTGATATTATTTGTCTTTGTTTAATAAAACGTCTGAGAAACATATGGACCAGATTATTGTAAATAAATATGTGAATGTAATACTGGATGCATTACTGGATCAAAATGAGAATTTTACGAGGAAAAATGTTGGAATATTTTCATGCATTAGTAACTCATAACAGACTTTTTGTTGAACAAGGACTGAAAAGATGACAATTTCTGGACTGCATATAGATAAAAGTTAGACTCTATGGAGAAAGTTTTTTTTTTTTTAAATTTGTAAGTTTAAAAGTGGGGGGAATTACTATACTTGATGACAAGCTTATACTTGATGTGATGAAGATTGGAAGTCACTTCTTTATTCTTGTCTTCGTTGCTTTTTTCTTTTTCCTTCTGTTTCTTTGTTCTAATTAAGTTTATATTAATGTTACAATGTTTATTAAAAACTTAGAATAGCGGAAAACACTCCTTGGCAGATTAGAAAGGTTCGTTTTGACGTCTTTAGGGACATCACCGAGACTTTCAAAGGTGCGTTTCGACTCAAGAGGCAGAGAGGGTTCAAAGTCACCTTCCCAGAAACCTATGACATACATACCAGAGGTGGCATACAAAGCCCTCTCTCTGGGCACTCGCATCGCCAGCTGCTCTTCTGATTTCCATGCCTCTGCGAGTGCCGGTGCGCCAGAAAAAGGCTTGAAAATGGCCCCCCAAAAACGGCCAAAAAACAGGCATGTGCACTGGCCAGCTAATCTTCACGTTAAAGCTTATAAGGCAGCTTTAAAATATGTGGACTGCTGACTGGAGAATTTTGAGAATTGAAGTTCACATATCTTAAAGTTGACAAGGTTGAGGAACACTGTTCTAAATGACATTCTTCATCAAGTTGGGGAAATATTTGTTTATGTTCAATAACCACATGTCATCTGATTGTTTGTCAATGTAGTAACATTGTAGAAGGCCATTGTATTTCAACATCTTTGAATTTTCCCTTCCTAGTAAGGTTCTAGAACTTTAGACTTCATGGGGTTGTGATGTTATCTAGATTGCTTGTTGTTTTCTACTCATGCCAACAAAGATAAGGGAACAATCTTAACGTAGTTCTAATACACTGGGGAGAATCCCAAGATCTCTTTCGTTGGCACCTGCTTATCTGGATATTTATCAGACTCTTGGTCTACATCCAGGTACTGTCAATTTGCATGATGAATAGCTATGCCTTCTAAGGAAGGTCATGAAATTGTGGTGTTGTGTAAACAAGGTCAAGAGGTTTTGAAACCAACGGTAAATGGATCAACCTATCGACAAATGATTTAGTCCATGAAAAGGATAAATGACCCTGGTTTTGACTGTCTGAGGGTATTTGCTGTTGTTCTAGTCGGCTATCAATAGCTGAATGGAGATTTGTTATCATCTTGCTTGGTATACTATACTTTTGCCTCTATTTAAATCTTACTGCTAGAGTGAACAATAAAGCTTAAAACCTCATTGTTAATCAGTGTTTATTTGTTTTATTTGTTTTATTGCAAATTTATATGCCGCCCTTTTCCCTGAGGGGACTCAGGGCGGCTTACAGCAATAAAGGGAAGGGGGTGCAAGACAAAACTTAAAAAGAAAAAAAATCGTGATTAAAGGAAATTGGTCATAAAAACACAACATTCACTCAACATTCGGGCGGGGTGAGAGTAATCCTATCCCCAGGCCTGACGGGATAGCCAGTTCTTGAGGGCTGTGCGGAAGGCCTGGACTGTGGTGAGGGTACGGATCTCCACGGGGAGGTTGTTCCATAATGTCGGAGCTGCAACTGAGAAGGCTCTCCTCCGCGTAGTCGCCAGTCGGCACTGACTGGCGGATGGAATTCGGAGGAGGCCTACTCTGTGCGATCTGATGGGACGCAGGGAGGTAATTGGCAGGAGGCGGTCTCTCAAATAGCCAGATCCACTACCATGGAGCGCTTTATAGGTGGTAAGTAAGTGTTGTCTCTGGATTCTATAAAAGAATGGGTTTTACTTGGCAATATACCTAAATAGCTTGTCTGTCAAAATAAAGTGGTTCCCTGAATTTTATTCTGCTCAAACGATTTTCCTGTTGTTTCTGCAATATAAACTAAGTAATGAAACTTAAATCACAAGCTTCAATTTTTACATTGGAGCATCTATCAGTTGCTTTTACAATGTTATGACATTGAAATCGTAGTATTTTTTTTATTTACAGACTACCATTCTGCATTTGTCCTGGCCCAACATATTTTATTTTATTACATAGCGTTATCATATTATTTATATCAGAACATTGCTCCAATATTTAAACAAGGCACAATTACATTAATTTGAGGTTAAATACTAGTTAAAGAACGAGGTGAGGCTGGAAACTCAGATGACAGCAATACAATTTAAGCTGATGTATTGGAAAAGCAGGAACTATTTTCCAGTTCAGTCAGATTAACTGTTTTATTTGTAATAGCTGTTTGACAGATGTAGTCTGAAGGGATTTGTTTATTTATTAATATTATTTTTATGTCACCCTAAAATTAAGATAATTGTAGGTGCCTTAAAGCAATGTCTCAAAAACGTTTTCCTAAAGCATTCATACTGTAATAATCTTAGTCTTAGTGAATAGTCTTAGTTGTCTTAGTGAACTAGAGATGACTCAAGAAGGTTTTAAGTGAGAACTTGTGTGTACAATAAGAAGTCAATGTGTGTTAGATGCGTAACTGAGGAGCAGAGATTTGTTGCTCTTCACAACTCAATAGGTTTGCTTAGAAAGCTGTCAGAAGAGGAATATGTTGAAGAGTTAATACTGTGAATGTTTATAATGATCATTCACTCATGTGCACCCAAGTTGGTATTGCATTAATATCTTAGAAATGTCAAGAATACTTAGAAATATAATAGTGATGTAGATACCAATTTCATTTTATTTAAGTACAATGACAATAAAGATTATAATTATATTTATTTAACAGACTACAATTCTACATTTGTCCTGGCTGTGATGTAGATATGAAAGAAGACAAATGTTAAGAAGACAGAAGACAATTTTCAATAGGTCTGTGTGTGTGTGTGTGTGTGTGTGTGTGTGTGTGTGTGTACCATGTTTCCCTGAAAATAAGACCTAGCTTGATTGTGCCCAATATAAGCCCTACCACCAAAATAAGCCCTAGTTAAGATCCTGCCCACTCCATTGTACCTGGTTGCACAGGGTGGGATGAGGTGCATGGGTAAAAATCAAGCAAGGGTGGGGATAGCAATAGCAGTTAGACTTATATACCGCTTCATAGGGCTTTCAGCCCTCTCTAAGCGGTTTACAGAGTCAGCATATCGCCCCCACAGTCTGGGTCCTCATTTCAC